>NC_143557.1:127948928-128104642 GCF_054136105.1 Typopeltis vanoorti
ACTGGTCAGACCACACGTGGATTATTGGGCTCAGATTTGGTCACTCGTTCTCAATGTGATGTGACCAAATCTGAGCCTTACCTACTGCGAGACTTTCATTAAATAACCAGGTCATGGGCATTACTAACTGTTTTGTACACTCTCTCTAAGAATAAGTGGCAATATGTCATCCATTCCATCAGCCTTAGTAACATCTAATCCAATCAATACTTGATACACCTCTGATTCTTTAACTTCCAGTTCTCCTAATACTTGCCTCCCTTCTATATACTGCACGGCATCATTTACACCAGTATGATATACGCTGATAAAGTGCCCATTCAATAAATCCACTATATCCTTTGCAACGGTCATTCTGCTATTGGTACTGCTATTTAAGCAGACTGTAAAATATAAACATAATCTTTATTGACTGTTGCACCATCTAATTTTGCATCATCTGCCAACAACTGAATATTTCCCCTCAGGTCATTTCGTATATCATTAATGAACAAATTAAATAGTAGTAGCCCAAGTACAGAGTAAGCATGCCAATAGGCACAGGACTTCTACATGAATGGACAGTACTCCTATGTAAACTACGTCTGGTATCTCTCCACCAACCACATCACCAGCTTCATTACCTTTATCCAACACAGCTATCATCTTATTATAGAAGGTAAGTTAATGAAGCTACCTACTCTTCACAAAGCCATGTGAAGGGTAGGTCATACCCCATTCCTGAAATTTCTCCAATACTTTGACCACCACTCCTGACATGCTAATTGGTCTATAATTAGCTCTTCGGTCTTGGAACCATATCTTTATGCAATGGAACTATTTTAGCTCTTTCCATTCCCTCGGGATTCAATCCGAGCTGAGACGCAGATTAAACAACAATCTAGTCAGAGGAAGAATTAATTCTCCCTCTGACTAGATTGCAAGAATGTGCTAGAATTAGCACATGAGAGATGGTATCCCTTCCAAACCCATAGCTTTATTGACATCCAGGGTCTGTAATATCCCGTGTACCTCGATTTCATCTATCCTTCTACATTAATCCTCGTCATACCTGTTACTGTAATATCATGACCCGGATGATACACTCTTGCGAATTGATTACTCAATAATCCAACTAGTTTGCATGCCCATCAGCCACTTCCCTACCATCTGGATTCCTCAAAATCATTGCATCATAGTCATTCTTTGTTTTGCTTGTCACATTCTGAAAGAACTCTTTCGGATTACTCTTGGCTCGTTTGGCTAATAACCTCTCATACTCCAATTGTGCCTTCCTTACCATACCAGTCAATCTTCTGGCCTCTGCTTTATACAGTTCATGAAACTTGACGGTCAACTCTATGCATGAATCTCTTCCACATGCTTCCCTTTCTTTTTAACTCTTGCTTAATGGTATAACTCATCCATTGAATTCTCAGTTTATAATTCTCTTAACTCTTAGTGTGCAGTTAGGCACTTGTTCCTTCAGACATCCTTTATCACTTCACATGAGCCTCCGTAGCTCATTCGGTATGGACGAAGCCCTTTGCTCGGAAAGACCTGGGTTCGATTCCCGTCCATGAGGAACCTTTATCTGGTCTCTTTCGACTAAAAGTGAGTTAGCCATTCTCATACGGAGGTAGAGAGTTTTTTCGTCCTTCAGAACAGACAAACCGGCTCGTGAACACACACACACACATCTACAGTCATAAAACACATATTGAATCCCTCACTAGGAGGGCTCAGCTAGTCCTAAGGGACGGTGGAGGAACGAGAGGAACTCCACACGAATAAATAAAGTCACTTCCCGTACACTACTGGCATCTTTTCCCTGAAGTATATCCTCACATGGTACTGCTCTGAGCAAATTTCTAAGTTCGTCGTAGTTCTCAGCTTTGTAATTCCACATCAAACTCTTCTTTACTGAAAATTCCGCATGTCATTTCCTAGGTCAAAACTAAATGATCGCTCTCAAAATTGAATTTATTTGCGGATACACATCGCCCACCTAATCATTTGCATTCCCCGGCCTATAGTGGCAGCCAACCAAATACTTTGTCGCGTTAGTTTGTATTTCACACCAGAAGCACTGTTTTCCCATTTTTCTGATTTCCTGTTGTACTAGCATTATTTTAGGCTGCAGCTCATCTGATATCATCAGCAATATCCACCCCCATCCTGTTTGCTCTACCGCCCTAAAAATATCGTGCAATTACATCATCCTTAGCCAAGTTTAACTGATACCATTAACTTTCTTTGGCCAATAGGAATTAACCAATATAAAAACTCTTTCATTAGTATACATAAATTATATAAATCTTCGAGGTCCATAATTAACCTTATGCCATATATCCACAATCATTCTTATTTACTGCCTCAGAGACTAAAATCTGTATTTCTCACCAATCATACACCCATTTGCTTTATCAGTACTTGCATGCACGCTCACCTGCTTCCTCCCTAACAACTCTAGTTTCCCTGATTTCGCACATCGAAACCTACTAAAGTTAGCATCACTTTTTCTAGACTCCTAACACCAAATTCAATGAAGTGCAAACTAATTACCTTATTATATAACTCACTCCAAAAATGCACTTCCTCGTACGCATTGAGTCATTTGTATTGATAGCCCTTCGTAACTCACCTCTATCATACTGCGGCAACAGACTCACTATCTTTACATTCACACTCTTCTCAGTAGCACCACACGCGAAACGTTTATTCAGTCTCTGAGCTTACGCTTCGTCCTATGAAAAACTACACGTAAGCAAGCCATCTTTCTCATCACATCTAACTCTTTATTCTCTACGCCACCTACAGCAGCCCTCCTCCCTCTCTGATCCCCAACATATTGCTCTCAAGTCATCATGTCATCCATTCATACCTCCTTCACATACTCTCACGTTTTCTTGGAATCTTCTCATTTTCTCTCTTGCCATTATAGTTCTACAAAGTTTTTATATTAGTTAATCTTTTCTGAAACATCCTATTTTCTCTCTACTTCCTTTTTTTCAGCTCGCGTACTTTTAATGGATCGTAAATCTGAAGTATATCTGTTCTAGTGGGCTAAGGGTTTGATAATCCCAAAGCCTGCTTTTAGAGACCATACATGGAATTTTTTCAAGCCATAGCAGGATAACTTAAATACGTTACAAGCAGTCCATGCCTTCAATTAGACTCGAATCCACAACCTCCTAGTTGGAGAAACAGCTGAATCTTCTCGTCCATCTAGGCAAGTGATAAAGATCATCTACTACATAAAATTAAAGGACGGCTGCTTTATTTGTTCAGTGATTGAAGTTTTAATGCATCTTTTGACAACCTTGACTATAGTTTGTCATGAGTTTCAGATAGAGGTATACAAATGCTTATGACAATTTCGAGTTGGGTATTACGAGGCGGAGATTTTTTTCGTGTAAAATAGTATACTTGCATCTTACCATGTTGGAATACGAATTTAATAAAGATATCCGTGTATAACGAAACAATAGTAGCAAAATAGCATAACAACATATATGTTTTTGTACTATGTTTTCAATAAAACAAGTCACAAGTGCAGTGTAAATAACTATTCATCTATACATATTGTACGATCTTTTGTATCAGATCTATAAACATTCTGTACAGAAAAGTGGTAAGCTATAGCACATCAGTACCTTGGATGGCTAAGGATTATTTAAAAAATCAAAAACATTCATGACAGTGGGGTTTGAACCTACAGCCTGTTAGATGCAACGCGAAAACTCTCACCGATCGGCGGCCCAAACCACAGATTTATGAATTTGGTTATTATTACAAATTGACGAATTTGGTTATTATTTTATACATTACAAAAACGTTTAACAACGCAGTTATTTTGTAATTCATTTCATAGGTTGAAACAAATGACTGCAAATTCTTATGTTTATTTAGACGATTCTTGTCGGGCTTATACTGGAAGAGACACTTGAATTAATTGTAAACGAAATCCCAAGCGAAAGAACCCCTCTCAAGAATAGGCATTGTTAGTAAATGGTAGTGGATTCCAGTACCTGAGTAGCATTCTTGTGTAGCGTTAAGGAAGTCATTTTATGCCACATGGGAAAACTATTTACGACTCGGTAGCACTTCATAAAAGATAATTTCCCTAGTTGGCCAGTAAAGCTCTTTAAGTTCTGTGGTACTTAATCACTCTCCTCAGCTCGCTGTGTGCCTCACCCCCCGAATTGACGTAGCGTCATCTCTGCTGGTGACAGTTAGCCCAGCCACGCGTACTGTGGGCGGACAAGCTGTAGCTTGACCTTGAAGGCAGCCCAAGACAAGCGACTTCCGTGTTTTGTCTCGATAGGCCGTACGGGGGTAATACGCTGTAGTGGGAATTTTCACCTCATTGTCGACTGGCACTGCTTTGATGCTATCAAGATTCGCAGGTGATGGTGGTGGCTGTTGCTTTGAACTTAACTTTCTCGTTGATGTTAATTGTACGGTAGTTTTGTCGACCTTCGATTTCTGTGATTCTTGAAGCATTTGGTCAGGTGAGTAAAGTAGGCACAGATTGGCAATAAATATGATTTTGATCGTTATCTATAGATGTGCTAACATAGATGATTCAATCAAGGATTATGCTAATAATTAATTGCCAGTTTTAATCGCATTACGCTGTTGTTGCTGCTCTGTCTGGACCGAATATTGACAAATTAAAACATTAAAAATTAATTTAGATTAGGGAAAGATAAATATCGGTTACTTTTTACATATTTAGCCTAAATTATCCCGCTTGATGGACTTATTTTCGTTTAAATCCAGAAAAAAATCCACCTAATATTGCCCGAATCTGGTTTAATTAAACATTACGATAATATATTTGCACGAGTTTATGGGCAGCCTGCCTCATGGAACACGTTATATGTTGCACTTTAAAAGAAACATGTACTCAGTGTTCATTTACGTAAACCAGTGTAAATCTGGCACCTTAAAAATGAAACCAAACACGCTGATGTCAGTTGGAAAACATTACCAAATAAAAGCCACGTGTTATTTGATTATATACACTACTCCACCTCGCCATTTTAAATTTATTGTTTACTGGGAAGTTAATAACTCATTAGATCCATGCGGTTGAAGGCCAGTTGCCCCTTCGCCGAGAGCTCAACGTCACCCAATGACACAGTTGTTGATAGCGCTAAAATTGTGTAACACATTTTTTAAGTCAGCTGCTCGTAGATCTTGTAGTCATATGATACGTGCGGTGTTCGGCTTGAATAACACGCTTCCGAGGGCATATTCGAGCGTATAGCTGCCAATGATTCCTGCAGACGACACGTAAAAAAGTGTACTGGACTGAGATGCGCTCTAGCTCCGGCTTTGGGGAGGGGCGTGCAAAAGAGAATATGTTACAACGTGTTTTTAGTTTTAATTCGGAGAAAAGCCATTTACGAAACAATAATTGGTAAAAAAAAAAAAACATACATATATATATATATATATATAAAGATGAATCTCACCCACGAAAGTCGTAAATTCACTGGCTATCATTTTCTGCATTTGAGAGGAAAGAAATGACAGTTTGGTATTAATTACTAGTTTTCTCGAACTTCAAGCTCACCATTGTTTGTACGTCCAGTTTTATTCGGTTAGGGTTCCAGTGTCATGATTTTGATCAGTGTTTTGCTTCCTGATTTGTTTTTAATATTCTATTTGTTGTAGTTGGTTTTTTATGTTTAATCCGAAAGTCACAATATGTGAAAAACATGCTCCCTTATAGCTGCAGTTCAACTTGCCACCTTTTAACTTTTCTTAAAAGAATTAAATTCGCTTACGCCTTGTATTTCCAAAGAGAATAAGCCGAACTCTTTATTAGATATTTAATGTTGAATATGTTAATTTTTACCGTATGATATCTTTTATATTTTTTAATTGTGAAATATTCGACACCCTGCTTTGATTTTTTTTTTTTTGTTTTGTTTATATACGTATTTTGTTTGAGAATTATTTCTATGAAGATGCTGCTGTATACTTTTCCCGATGGCTTAGTAGACACCAAGCACGAAAACAGATTTTGCTCACCCACTTTATCCATAGGCCTTGACGATTCTGGGTCTCTTCGTTCATGGCAATGGCTTTCATATTTTTCAAATTATCGTTACAAGCGTTGACTGGCTTCCTTCCTAGACACTTTCTTGAAGCTCAATACTTTGTGGAATGTGTACATAGCATCATATTTTCGGTAATAGCATTTGATTGCCGGAGTTTGTGTGTTACTAGTTTAATCCATGTTAGAGATACTTTGTATCTACAAAAACAGAACGAATAAATCGTGTGGTTATCTTTACAATTAACGCACTGAAGTAAATTTATTTCTGTTTTTAATCCGCTTAATGCCAACCAACAAAGATAGGGGAATGTTGTGGTCTTTTTTTTTTTTTTTTTTGATGTAGTGGAATTATACGTGGTTTACTTTCATTGTGTTGCTTAGTTTAAAGTATTGCCTAATCACAACTTGCCCGAGCAATAGCCGTTTTTCCTACGCAATAATTACATTCTGCTAGCTACTTCCTTATCTGCAACCTTGCGAAGACAGATTGCGTCATGTCGGTGTTTACGACACGGAGACCTGTATTAATAAAAACACGGAGACTCGTAATCGTCTGGAAATGTTCTTGGGCTGAGGTCGCCTTCTGGTTAAGATGACGTCATTTCGGGGTTTCCTCAATGAATCAAGTTTTAGTCCAATACCAATTGCTTTAGTGATTTCCAAATGCACGTGGCAGTAATTTTCTCAAGGAAAATGACTAGACTTTCTGATGCTTTCCACCGAGATCTTTTACTGTCTAAAAAGCGGAAAAAATGCTTATCAGATTTCGACCTTTTTAATTATATATTTGAAAATTTCATTTTTGTTTATCTTAGCATATCGCGAATTGCGATTTTGTTCATTTTTTAAAGATAAATATGAATTTATTATGTAAGTAAGAATTTGATTTGGAGACGTTTTTATGTTATTTGTGGGCGGTGGCGGCTCGTGGCTTGAAATCGCGGGGGTGCTGCAACTTTCGAAATATACATACACACTGTAAGTACAGTGTATAGGGGTTTGGATAAAATATCAAAATTATGGTAAAAATTAAAAAAAAAAACTAAACATGAAAAAATATTGTTTATTATCGATAAAATTATACAGTTTGGTATAATTCAAAATTACTTTAAAATAAAATCCATTATCATAACCCCAATAATGTTCTAAAATAAAAACTATAACAAATGCTATGCCTTTAAAGAGACGGAGCAAACACACGATAAGCACTACTGGCGCAAACTGCATATGCTTGCGCGCATAGCAATGTGCTACAGTTGCTAGCACATTGCTACAGTGCGCGTAGCACAGTTGCTAGCAGCACTGTGGTAAACACAGTGCTGCTAGCGTCCTTCGCCCTCCTAAGTGCTACAAGATGGATTTTTATTTATTTATTTTTACAAAATAAGAGAAGTGTATAGGATTGTTGATGATAAAATTAAATATTACAAGCAAATATAAATAAATTAATAAATATATTTATGTATCGAGAAATATTGGGGCTGCTGCAGTTCCTATGCACGAGCCGCCCCTGTTCGTGGGATAGCGAGTACTGTAATATGTATATTAACGAGAAGAAAACTGGAACGAAACGTGCTCTTTGAATTAGTGCAGATGTTTGCATTCGGAATTGAGAGTCGAACAATTTCAACTTTTTGTAGTGGAAAAGAGAACACATTACACTTGAACGGCATGTGTGATGTGTATTGGAGGGAGAGTAGGAGTAAGTGCTATGGCGTTCATGTCCGCCGACCCAATATGATACTGAATATTCGAGATACTTAAAGAAGTATCTTTAAGTATCTACACTCCGTGATTGAATTGCCAGCTTCCTCACTGGTCGTTCATTGTGTGTCATGGCGGATGGCTTCCTCTCATCAGATTTCCCCATCAATGCTGGACTGCCTCAAGCTTCCGTGCTGTCATCCACGCTCTTCCTCCTTCACATCAATCATCTCCTATCTCTGACTTCAAATCCTATTCACAGCTTCGCCGATGACAGTACTCTTCGTCATTCGATAAACCCTACAGTATTCTAATATTAGATGCCTGGAGATCTTCCATAACCAATGACTTGAACACTCACCTCCTCAACATCCTGAAATGGGATGAAGACAGCAAATTTCAACGCTAAAAAAACTGAAACCTGCCTTGTTACCACCAAGAAAAACCCTACCTCTCATTTTTCATAATTTTCCAGTTTCCTTTAAAAATCAGTTTTCTCCTCTTGGATTGACTGTCACATCCAGTTTATCCTGGCATAAGCATATTATTCACATAGTCTCCTCAGCCTCTAAAAAGCTTGGTGTTCTTTTCTGTTCAAAGCATTACTTCTCTTCCTCTCAACTCCTAACACTTTAGAAGTCTCAGCTCCAACAAGCCTTGGAATATTGTTCCCATATTTGGGGCGGAGCACTCAAGAATCCTCTCTAAGAACACTGTCCAGCTTCGAACACACCGAACTAACTTCTCATCGGCTTCCTTCATTCCATCATCTTCTGTTCTTTGGAACAATCTCCCCCATAATGTTTTCCCACTGAGTAAAACCTCCCACTCTTTAAGAAACATCAACAGGCTACATATTCTCCTTAATCACTTGCCCACATATGGCACTGTAGTGTTATGGGTCTTGTGACTTTTCATGTGTAAGGTCAACATAAAAAAAAAAAAAATACAGGGTTTCCACAAAAAGAATGCTTGTATTTTAAATGTAAAGTATGTATTTTTTTAAAAAAATAAGATACAGCAGCTAGGAATATCCAGAATGACAGTTTAGAGTGAATGTAGTTTTTAGTTTATTTATTTAGTTTTATTTATTATTATTTTTAAATTTGGAGCGAACAACTTCAGAGCAAGTTCCACATAACCTAACTCAGCCCCTGCTATGTGCAAACCAGAATTCAGATAAAATATCTCAATTCTGTCTGTTAATCCTTGTGGCCAAGTCGCTTTTGATTTTCCTATCCTTTACGTAATTCCATAAAAAAATAAAAGGTGTAAATTCTGGACTACGAGGTGACCAGGCATTGATCTTCTTCTACCCAATTACTATTCGGAAAATTTGAATCTCAAGTTCTCGGACAGCGTGTAGACACGTTTCTGATCATTGTCGGTTTCTTTAAATCGATTACACCACTTATTTGATACATTTATTCATTAAGTGGATTAGTGTGATGGATTCACGTACATTCTCTAGACGAACAGCTTACTCAAATTTTGCCGTAAAGCACTTTGCACTTTGTATCGAACCGTCGCCACCTTAACTCACGGATTAGACCAGAGGTCGGCAACCCACGGTTCTTTGAGGCATTGTTGCGACTCCTCAGATAATAGTTCGATTTTTTTACATGAAAAGAACTGGAGGATAGTCTGTTTATATTTTCCATTTTTATTCGATAGTTTATTTCAAGGTAAGCACGCATATTATCCATTTAAATCAGAAATATCACTGTTTTATTTCTGTTACTGCAGCCTTTTATTTCCAGGTGCGACACTCTCGCGAAGATTCGATTGAATGCCATTTTCACCAAAATAGCTATAGATTAGAGCCATTTTGGTTTACCCCCTGGATTAGGCTGAGATGGACGTGTATGCATGCGTGCAGAACACCGAGCAGATGGACAACTATCCTGGCTTGGATAACCGTCAATTTTGTTTCATTTTTTGTGGGGGATTATGCATTTAAAATACCGTCATTCTTTTGTTGAAGCCTCGTATTATTTAGCATCACTTAAATTAGTATAAAACGAAAAAGATAGTAAATGAATATAATTATTTTAAAAAATACCAGTCCCTCCAGCAGTATTTATAATTTTTATTCGTGTGTTACGATGTCATGCCGGTTAAATTCGATTCCCTGTCCGGGTTACGACGACTCTTGACTTCAGCAGGTATTTGTAATAATATGTGCGTGAACTAACAGTAAAAAAATTATTATTATTATTATTGTATAAGGTGCCTCCATGGAGTCAAAAGACTCATCGTGGGAGACCAAACATTGATATACTAACCGTTATTCACACAATACCTGTCATGCCTCCCCTTAAACTCATTCACAGATGAAGCATTCACAGCCATCTCTGGCAACGCATTCCACCCATTTACAACCCTCCAAGCAAAAAATCTAGTCCTAACATCCTTGTTAACCACACTCTTACACAATCTCCAGGGATGACCCCTCGTTCTCCCCCTTCCTGCACTGGTCTTAAAAAAGTTATCAGTGTCAATCCTATAAAACCCTTTTAATAATGCATATGTCTCTATCAAATCTCCTCTCCCACTCTATCAATCTGTCCTCATAGGAGACACTCTCAGACCTGCAATTTTCTTAACCCGCCTCTGAATCCTCTCCACCATTTCCACATCACCAAGAAATCCAGGTGACCAGATCTGTGCACAATAGTCCAAATGAGGTTTTATTAATGTCTTATAAAGTGGGACAATTACTTCCTTATCCTTGCTGGTCAGTGTATGTTCTTCAATAACCATATAATCCGACGTGAAGTTTTGGCAACCTTTGCAGTATGCCCTCGAAACTTAAGTTCTCTGTCCACAATAACTCCCAAGTCCCTAACCTCATCAACTTCCTGCAGTTCAGTTCCATTAATATAGTAAACAGCATGTGATCTTATCCGTCCGAAGTGTATCACCTTACACTTGGCCACATTAAACTGGCAGCCATTTAGTTTAGCCCAAACCGTCAGCCTATTTAAGTCATCCTGCAAGATATCCATATCATCTGATTAACTATCGCTCTTCCCAGTTTTGCATCATCTGCAAACAAGTGGATATCTCCTTTCAAAGTATTCCCAATATCATTGATGTACAAATTAAATAATAGAGGACCAGAATGTCTGCAATACTTTTAAGTTATTTGTTTACAGATCATTATACAATTGTTCATATGGCTTATAAATCGTTTTGAACAGAAAGTGTCCTAAGAGACACAACTATATCGTGTATGTTCAGGTTTCTGAATGGAATGTTTCTGAACCCTACCGTAATTTATGCAAGAGCGAAGGTTATATTATATTATTATATTTCTATTTAAAGATAATTTTGATGCAAATATCAAATATGTTATGCTTGATATTAATGAACAGGTACTGTGAAGGATTTTGTAAACAGATCAAATAGGACGCGAATGTATTAATATTAATAATACATTCGCGTCCTATTTATCAATAGGAGATTTCATAATTTCCCTAATATTAATTGAGGATGGATACACGGTTCTCGATTGACTTTTTATCTGTTTATTAAAAGACTTTTTCCTTTTTTAATCTCAACTTAGAAAATATGTTGATGCATATCAATATTGTACTCACCCAGGAACCACCGATGTGACTGACTTTCGGGTTACGCAATTACTCACACACTTGTGATCACAAAGTTCTTATCTGAAGTGTTATGAAGCCACAAGGGTAAAATAAGGTAAGAGATATAATTTTTCCAAGGGAAATTAGAAGAGGACCAGGAAACATTTGAGAGGATTAAATTGGATTGAGATATTGCACGGATTTAATATTAATGATGCATGGAGAGTGTTTCAGAAAAGTCACGAAGCTACAAGATGTATGCCAAAACCATGGCTAACAACAGATTTGATTGACAAAATGAAGAAAAATAAAGCAGCTTAGACATTTATGGAATTTGAGGAGGAGATTCACTCAATAATAATAATTTATAAGCATATGAAATGTTATCTACTAGATGCGTAAGATTTCTTAAAGCAAATTATGAGAGTTATGACTAGTGCGCTAAGGAGAAAGAACGAAGGAATTATAATTTGTATTTAGAAATGAGAAATTGTTGGCTTATTCATCAAAAGTATTATGCAAATGTTGCTATTTGCGTAATAGCTTTGCTTGTGTTGCTATATTTGTATGTTTCGCATCTTCGCATTCCACAAAAAAATAAATAAAATAAAAAAAACTAGATTGCAAATAAAGCAATAACAAGTACACGAACTCACTTACATCAAGGAGCTGTTATGTTTCGTTAAGGTTAAATTTTCCACACTCTAAATACTAATCCAAAGCATTTCTCACTGAGCTCAAAGTTAAGAATATTAATAATCGAATCCATTTTGAAATGAGATTGGTTTAGGATTAAACTTTTATTCAGTGTTCAAGTATAGTTATTTAAAAGACTTAATTGAAGAAGTCAGGAAGTTTGTGCACCTGGGATCCATTATTAATGTGAAGAATTGCTGTTCAGAAGAAGATTAGAAATGGCTAACACAACAGTCAGAGACTTGTCTAAAATCTGGAAGGATGGATCTATCTCCACGGGAATAAAGTTGAGGATTTTGGATGGGGTAGAGTCAGACTGTCAATGACGTGGATGGATGGATGGATGGTGCGTGTGGAGTGACTGATCTTCAGAGAGCTGAAGCCTCTAGAAAAGCATACAACAGGCCTACATGGCGAGGCCTGGTGGGGCACATCACCGAGCATCGGAGTGACCATACGGCATCTGTGGATGCCCAGTGAACAGATGGATGGAATTGTATCACTATAATGAATATTATTTTATGGTAATGTGGAATTGCGTTTATATATTAATATATTCTAGTGAGGTATCCTAATTATAAATACTTTCTCTGTTCAACTGTTTAATAACATAAATCATATGTTTAAGGATATGTCCATATAGACTGGTTCCGTATATTTTTATCTTTTAATTTTAATGTTTTATTTTGATTGTTCATTCAGTTTACTACTAGATCAGTGTTCGATAGTCATTCTCCATAAAGAATGATCTCTTTTCCCTTACGATGGGAATGGAAAATTGCTTATTGTGATTTTTTTTTTTTTTTCAATTGTTGCGAACCACTTCTCGTTATAACGGATTTTTAATGCATATATATTAACTATGATAGTTTTAGTGAAATTCGAAATCAAGTTTCCATAATTACTGAAAGAAAGAAAGAATTATAAGTGTATATAAAAATGAGAAATTGTAGGCTTATTTCACATCAACAGTATCTCGTAAATTTTTATTTTATTTTATTATTATTTTTTTTTTTATGTTGTGCCCATTACACAGGAGGTTGGTTCATCAACCTATAGTACATTAGTACCGTGCATGGGTAGTCGGTTGGGAAAGGAGGAACTTGTTTACATTTGATTTAAATGACTGTAAATTGTATTCCTTGGGAAACACAGCAGGGGGGAGACTGTTGCATAGTGCAGCAGTTGCAAGGATGAAAGAAGAGGAAAAGAAACTTGTTCTGTTTGTTTCTAGGTACTCTGAAGGGATGTTGAGCAGCAGCTACACGTGTTCCAACGAGCTTAGTACTGAGTGGAAGAATTATTGATGTTATTTCAGATAAGTATTTCCCATGGAAATATTTGTAGAATATACATACTGCAGAAACCAAACGTTTATGCGAAAGTGGCGGGGGGGGGGAGAATTGGTAAGAGATGAGTCATCAATAAGTCTAATTGCTCTCCTCTGTATTGAGTCAAGCATTTTGAGAGAGCCTCACCCCATATGTGGGAGCAGTATTCGATAGTTGGGCGGATTTGTGATTTGTATAATGTTAACAGCTGTTCAAGGGTGAATTAACTAAGTGAACGAAAGAGAAATCCTAGTTTTTAGAAGCTGTGGATGCAATGGTTGTGATTGCTAGGCGAGGTTTGATGATCCCAGATCTCAGAGAGATCTCAAACTGTCTGGAAATTTGGGTATCGTCAAAAAGGATACTGGGAAGAAATGGCTCTTTTTTATGAGAAATAGGACAGAACTGGATTTGATTAGGATTGAAATTGATGATGTTATCCGAACATTGTAGGATGGCTTGGAGATCGAAATTGAGGTGGTGGCTGATGTTCCTAGGTTGAGGTGAGTTGTGTAGGGTAAGGTTTATCAAATGAAAGCGATGAGTGTAGCGTGCTGTCGTCTGCAAATCTGTGTATTGGGTTGGAGGTCAACTGAAGTAAGTCGTTGATATATAGCAGGAAGAGGGTTGGTGAGAGGACAGAACCTTGTGGAACCCCAGCATTAATTGAATCGCGAGAGGATAGGAAGCCATCCACCATCACATACAGTGTGCGTTAAGACAGAAAGCTGGAAATCCAACTACAGAAGTCCTGGGTCAGACCGAATGATGGTAGTTTGCTTAGTAAGCCTTTGTGCCAGACCCAGTCAAAGGCTTTGGAAATATCATGTGCAACCACTTGAGATTTTCCAAACTTCTGCATGGCACTTGTTCAGAAATGGGTGACATATGTGAGCAGATCTCCTGTTGATCGGCAGTGACGGAATCCATACTGGCGTTTATTAGGTGAGTGTCTTCAAGGTAGTGTAGGAGTTGGGAATTGATGATTTTTTCCATTAACTAGTCCGACTACTGCTTCAGAACTAAAGCAGTAGTCGGACCATGGGAAGGAATAATAGAAGTCGTGGAGGTCCTCCCATTTGGCAACCTTGTAGTGCCAAAGACTATGACTGAACTGGAGGGTGAAGGTTGTTCAGTGGCAAAAGAGACTTGGATGAGGTTTGGTCCGAGTTACGAAGAGAACCGACAACCTGGAAGAAGAACTTATTAGGAAGAGGCCAAGTGTGTTGACAACTTAAGAGAGGGTTGTCAGGTATTCTGTTAGAAAGACTGATGATCTGAGATAGGTCATGCTGATGGCGAACACAGCATCCCTGCCTGCTTGACCGGTGAAACTGGAGAAGGGGAGCCATGAGTCGTGGACATTGGATTCACATTTGATTGGATTTTTGATGTTTTTTGTGGATGGATTTTTTTTTGTTTTTTTAATAAGTTTTTTTAACTATTTTTTTGTGTGAGAATTTTTGAGATCCGCTGTAAGACCGCATTTCTTTGGGTTGTGGCTCATTGTATTTTGTGAGGAAGAAAGAGCCAGTGGGACATGCAATGAAAGGTAGCAGGATCGCCAACCGTCCACACAAAGGGAAGTCGGTCTCCTATTAAAACTGGCTTCGCTGCAGCCATAGTATTTGGTCTCTCTGCAGTCACGAACTGGTGAAATACCTGGCTGCAGGATTTGACACTGGTTGATCGGGAAGCCTCCAGATACGTTACTAACTGGTTCGGTCCCGTGTACTATTCAGCGACCGGTCTGCGGAACCGTTGTACTGCTTTACCCTCGAATGGGGGAGAGTCCTGGCTCCTACAGTGAGATTGATATGTCATTGAGGGCGTCACTCTCACTGCATGAGCTAGAAGTCTTGGTGGAATTCATGCAAAGTTATGGAAAGGGCATCTCCAAAGAAGATCACAATGAAAGCAGTTTTTTTATTTTCATTCGGTTAGCTTCCTCACTTCCCTGATTTCGTGTGTGTGTGTGTGTGTGTGTGTGTGCGTGTGCGCGCGCGCGTGTGTGTGTTGTCTTTGGCGAGTTTCATGGCAAAGACAACACACACACATACACACACAGACAGACTGTGGTCTGTCAACACTATCTTCATAACACACGCTCTGATTAACTGAAATCTCACAGCAGAATTGCGTATCATTTGGGGACGGAAATAAAAAATTGTCTACAGCATTTGTTGCGTCTTGTGATAGTGAATATGCTTATATATATATATATATATATATATATATATATATATATATATATATATATATATATATATATATATATATATATATTATTTTATTTTTTAAGTGACATTTAGCGCTGAAAGGAAAAGCTGCATGCGGCAGTAATTTAGTCCACGGTTTGGTTTCTTTCGCATTAGAAAGTTTTATTTTTCTTAAGAGGTACTTATAGGTACTGTCGTCTGGGGGTGGGGGAAATCTTTTTTCAGGTGGTTTGTGATTTCATGCTCTGTTGCTTAGCATATGTGCAATGTTGTGTGTGTGTGTGTGGTGAAGTGTGTTTTTGCGTTGCGCAGGAACAGGAAGTGTTTAGTATTGGTCATGGTCAGTGACCGCACCTCTTGTCTGTCTGCCCCTCTTCCGTTGCCCTACTTACTGAATGCTTCTATGAAGGGGTTAGGTATGGCATGTTTGCTTCTACCCGGTGTCTAGGACTCATTTGCTGTCTTCATAAACTAGGGAATATTTCAGGTACTTGTCCCTTATAACCTCTTTCAGTTGCGAGTTAAGAATTTTTCCCCATTCGTAAAATACACAAGAAAAGAACTATATATGACTAGGAGTATGCAGTCTTTTAGTTTAATTGTGGCAGCATTTTTATAGGCATGTGCTCATGGGACATTATTTTCAATCATTAAGTTATTGTTTCCCTATAAAACATTAGCAGAAAGGCAAAAAATAATAATAATAAAGAAATTTACGTCTGCATTAATCGGAAATGACCTTTTTTTAAACTGTTGTATTTCACTTTTGTCATAAAAAAAAAATAAATACTATTTCGCTCTTAGGCTGAAATGCGCTTCATTACAGTGATATGGACAATTCACAATACTCCTCCACTTAAACAACAAATTATTTATGTCAAGTTTCAATTTCGCTTAATTATAATACCGTATCGGTTTAGTACTGATTTTATTCTCTTGAAACTTTATTATTTATTTTATTTTTTATTTTTTGCAAATAATGATCTTAAGTATCATTTGCGTACTTACATATTCCACCCTAATATTGCATTATTCGTTGACGATTAAACTTCTCTAGACACCGAATTATATCGAATTATACGGTTAATTTTAATTCATTTTATGAAATTCAAGCATCAGAGGAATGCCCTCTTGGGATAGAACTATCTTTCGGCCTTAGTGCATGCGTTTTAAAACCTCCCGTCTTTCTTTACTGTGACTCCCCTCCCTCATCGTCTCCCACTGTCTGGTTCATATTGACTCAGCCAGATTGGTAGTGGTGCTAAACTAGCTTGACTAGTTTCAGTGAAGGTGAACAGCCCGGTAGAATGCCACCACACTATTGACCGACGCCTCTCTCTCTTTCTCTCTCTCTCTCACACACATTCGAAGATCGATGTTCGTCTCTCTTTTGCTGGACTACAACATTTTAAGCGATTATTAGTATTTTTCATGCCCTCTGAACGCAGCGTGTACAATAAGAATTCGACAACTCCGAATTGTTATGTTCGCGATTTTTTTATCAGTTGGTGTGTGTGTGTGTGTGTGTGTGTGTGTGTGAGAGAGAGAGAGAGAGAGAGAGAATGTGAATTTTGGCTTCGGTGTGGTATGGATGCCTCCTGTTCCACGTTTGAATACGTTCTTATCATAGACACCGTTGATCTGTCTTCTAAGGTGATTGATGAGATCTGTAACTGTCATATAAATTATACTTTCTCTGAACGTAGGTAGTCATGGAACATTCTATTTTTCAGAATTGCTAAATCTCACGACTAGCTCTGATAAGAGATAAAATACGCCTACGGCGACATTGTTGTTAAGTTTAGAGACACGTACAATTAAAAAAAAAAAAAAAAAAAAGAGTTAAAAAAAACCAAGGCTTCGGATATTAACTACAGTTGAAGTTAATAAAATATATATTAAAGAGCATGCAATCAAAATCACCAAGGAATTGTTTTTTGTTGTAAAGCAATAATGATAAAATATATTCAAGAAAGAATAACAACCGCAAAATACACTGAATAACACAACCAAGGAAGAGCTGGCTAATGTTATTTTGTAATGGAGGGAGATATAAAAGAGATCTCAACGGAATAGATGATTAATAAAAGTTTTGTCTTAAACTGAAACCAATTTCTCTATAATGCATCCAAACATCAGAAGCGTAAGTTAAAATCTGGACAGCTGTTTTTTGTGCTAAATCATATTGCAAATGATTTAGGGCTGATAATGATCTTATTGTCTGAGATATGGATCAAAATACTTATCTCGTCATTACTCCTAATCTTATCCATAATCGAGATAGGGTACTAGTAACGAAGAGATAGATTTGTTTATCTTTTATTATTCCTAGTTACTTTGTATTGCTTTTTAATCTTCAGAGTACATAACAAATCGGATAGTATATTAATATTTGCAAGAGATGCATTGTGCATGCTTGCATAATAGATTATTTTAATGAGATATAGTATTGATAAGTGTCAAAAATTATACAGTTTTATTAACCCAAAAGTTGCAGACATAGGCTTCGTTAGAAGTACTAGCGAATTAGATAAATACTTAAAACCATCCGACCTGGGCTTTAGACAGTTTTCTCAGCTAACCAAGGAAGATAGTGATATAGATAATTGTAGTCGATCATGGCTTTATTAGAAACATAATTCATTCCCTTATCCTATCCAGTCCTATCCTAATTTACGCTCACGCGTAGACCTACACATTTTACCGTGTAGGTATTCGGAACCGAAATCCTATAGGTCGGTTACTCCTTATGTCTGTAGGTGTGTGTGTGTTTACGGGGCCGGTTTGCCTGTTCTGGGGGACGAAAAACCCGAGTTTCCGGGTGAAAGAAACCCCCGCCACCTTATGAGACCGGCTAACTCACCTTTAGTCGAAAGAGACCAGATAAAGGTACCACACGTCACTGACGGAAATCGAACCCAGGTCTTTCCGACCAAAGGGCTTCGTCTATAATAACTGAGCTACAGAGGCTCTATTTCCTTATAATCGACACAATAAAACCCATTATAAAAGAGAATGCTGAGAGGAATAAAAATAATGATACCCCTAAGAAAGAGGCAATAACAAACGGGCCAGAAAAAAAACATACATTTGTATCACAGTACTGTACATAAGATTAACTGCTCTATTCATAGCATTAATTAGGTTTCTAGAAAACATATTGACTTGCCTGTGATGTCATAGCATTGATCTTAACACGTAAGGGGAAGATGAGATTATATACAAGTTCTTTTCTACTAGAGAATTCATAACAGATTTCTTTTTTACGTAATGAGCAGCTTTATATATATATATATATATATATATATATATATACTGCAGTATCCAAGCGTCTACAAGATTCTGTGTGATTGTGGCAGACCATACTACGGCCAGACAGCTAAATCCATCCTTTTACGCATGGAAGAACACAAAAGAGACATTTCCTACAACAGAACCAGAGCCAGCGCTCTCTCTAGCCACGTTCTCTTCTCTATCAACTCGGATGAGGGCCGCCAACACCTCGTAGACTGGACACTAACTTCTAATATCCATGTGTGCTATGATGAACTTGAAAGAAAAATAATTTGAATCTAGAGAAATATCGCTTGATTCATCTCATATTAACAATAGCCTTAGCTATAATATCTCTGACGCACACGTTGCCACTATCCAATACTGGCGCACTCCAATACTCACGCCAGCTCTCGCACGTAGTCGACGTCAGTTGGAATTCAAGCACGCATTCCTCTCTTTTAAATGTAAATGTACTTGTGTGTTTTATTTCCAGATCTGTTAATGTATTTTATCATGTCTCTGTTATTTTTTATTTAATTATTTGCCAGTGATACCTGAAGAAGTTGATGTATTCAACAAAACTAGTTCTATCTTAACATTAAACTTCTCATTCTCGGTATAGAGTCATTTACACACACTGCTGGGAAAGAAGTCAACGGAGACCCCTATGGGCAAAGTGCATCGTGACGTTTAACGAGTTACGTGTTTGTAGTCAGTATAAATTGGAGGAATATGTTGCTCCCAAGTCAGTGCAATATTATATCCGGGTAAAATGACTGCGAGAAGGGAAATGATGGAGTTAGAAAGAGGCGCTGTGATAGGATATCACGTTGCAGGTCAACAATCAGTGACGCCATACTGAGATGGAAACGCAGGGAGGCAACTTCATGTGGTATCCGCAATGAACGACCTACCACCTCACCAAACGTGACCATAGGGAGCTGCAAAGGATAATATATGTAAAAACTGCTGTTTGTCGGCCCACATGTTGAATGTGGAGTTCCGGGCATCGACTTGAACACGAATCTGTAGAGAAACATTCAAAACCGAGGTTCACAACATGGGTTCCCATGGTAGGATCGCAATATGCAATCCCAACATTCAGCGTCGTGAACAGTTGTACGTGGAAGCTTGGAAAGTTGTATTATGGAGTTCGAAAATCACGCTACACTTGGTGGCGGATGCCCGGTGAACCTCCCTTATCAGAGTGCGTATTCCCAACTAGAAAATTCAGAGGTGGCGGTGTGTGGTATGGTCCTGTTTTTTCCTAGTTTGGCCTCGGCGTTCTATGTTCGTGGCACCACAAACACAGGATTCCGAGATGTATCTAAACATTCTGGACGTTGCACTGCTTCCTACTTGGTGACGTTTCTACGGAACTGACCATTGTTTCTTTCAGCAAGACAATGTACATTGTCATAAGGCTACTGCTGTAACGGCGTTGTTTGTGGAAATGAACGCCACCACTCTTTTATGGCCTCCACGGAGTCGTGATTTGAACTGTACTGAAGATCTGTTTGGTGAGGTCAAGGGATGTCCGCCCCTCAACAGTCCAGATTCTCATTAATCGCTATCGTAGGATTGCTGCAGTCATCGCAGCGAAAGGAGGGCCTACATTTTATTAAGGTATAAGCGCCTTGGCTGTTTGTTTCTCACACTATGGTGTCTGTTGACTTCTTTCTAAGCAGTGTGTGTGTATCCTGTGTGTGTATATATATATGATTGTAATACACACAGAATTAGTAGGGTAGTCACAAAACATCCACCCCTTATAGTGCGATTCGTACCTGCAACCTGTGGGTTAGAGAATGGGTACGTGATCCAATCAGGCTAGCGGATGGTTATACGAGATATAATCAGTTATACGATTATATATATATATATATATATATATATATATATATATATATATATATATATATATATATATATATATATATATATATATATATATATATATATATATATATATATGTTATACGATGGTTATAGTGATATGTGTGTGTGTAATGAAAGTTTTTTTTCTTTCACATTTCTGATAATTCCTTATGTATTAGAAAAATGGAAAGAATGTTTTCGTAATGAGCATTGCTGAATTATTATGGAAATTAGCTTACCAAGAAATAAAAGACTGTTTATAAACTTTAAATTCTTTCGCTTGTGTAATTGGTCACTAGACATGACTGTTATTGCTCAGCCAGCTGTCACGTGTTTTCAGCATCTAAGAAGACGTCTGGCAACTTTTAATTACTATCGTATGTTGTTCCGTTCTGTTGTTGTTTTCTGCACTCCATGGAAAAACACAGCCATATAATTAGCCTTTTCACTGAGATGGAAGTCTATTTACTGTGAATGTTTGTCTCTTTGGAGTAATGCTTATCATTTTTTCAAAATCATCTCTGCACTTGATTAGATGATGACGTCCTTCCAGTTTTGATTTTTTCTAACGAATATCATTTTGAATAGGTACGATCAAATGACAATGTAAAAATATGCTTTTATTATTAATCCCAAGGAGGAGAAACTACGTGTTTGAACAAGTAATTAAGAAGAATGAACCTTTTGGTATATTACTTGAACAGCTGTAGTCCTCGGAAATAATAGTGTAATGAAGACTATTTCAGAGGACAGAGTTAGATGGAATAAAATAGGACTTTGTTCGGTTGGGTCTGAGGTTTGAAGCTGACTTGTTTATAAACAGGTCAACTTCAAACTATAGATATTTACCAGCAGCCGATCATACTTTTACAAACTTATAGGAAAGTGGAGGAGCAAGGTTTTGCAGTCTTCTTGAACTGTGTGGGACACTCATGAAAATGCTTGTGGAAAAGGCATAAGACTGAAACAGATATCTATAAGAAAATGATTGCAATTTGTGATGGGGAAATGGGGATTATTAACCAGACTGCCCTACAGCATGAAACAGTTTTTAGAGGTTTTTTGGCGCACCAAAACAAATGTGAAAACAGTATTCTAATGTTAGGCAGGAGTTATATAATCTTAGCAGTTGTATACAGATACAGAAACTGTGTGTTGACAGAAAAGGATACGGTAATTTTTGAAATTGAAGGTGTGAAGGAAGGGATGAAAGTGTAAGGCACTTTAAGAAAAACAACCTAATCTTCTCTGATGATCTGAGTATTATCAGTAGTAAAAGAAAGTGAAGTGAGGTGAGATCTTTCGTAAGAGAAGTAAGACAGGATAACATTTTGCTAGCATTGAAGTTAAACGGGCAGTTCTCATCCCATTGAAGAATAGCAAGCAGTGTTTAATTCATTGGATACTGAAGATCCTGAAGCTTGGTAGTCGAATGAAGACAGAAATGGAGTGTATTATCGTTAGTAAAACTATGGACAGAATTCCAGTCAGTGAGAATAGATCATTTATGTATAGGAGGAAGAACGTAAATGAAAATACTAAGCCGCGAGGTTCGTTTCCATAAGTGAGAAAATTTAAAACCATCCACATACACTGTTATCATGGACTATAGGAATTAAAATGGACAGTGCAGTCAGGACAGCTCTAATCACTGAGCTGCCTGGTTGATTTTTTCTTATTTGTACAAAAACCTAACCTAATCGAAGTAAAGGTCGTAAAAATAAAACCAAGTTATGTACCAATTGCAATGTAACTCGATCATATGACTGTTATCTATATAACAGTCATATGTTCGAGTAAATTATGAACTTTGTTGCTATAGTATAACTAAAATGTCCAGACGCTACAGTACTTTGCTCATTAAAACCCTTTTATCGTTAATTAAGATTTATTTTAATACGAAGTTAAATTATGATCCCGTGAAATATTATTAGTGTTTCAGTAATCACACTTTGCTGATTATTTTATTTATAATAAATTCTCACATGAAATTATTTTCTGGCTTTTATTTCTGAGATAAAACAGAAAAACATTAAAAGATTTCTGAAACATTGAACTATTCTAAAGTTCTGTTGATCTGGTATCCACAACAGCCACAAGTATAAATTTGAAAAGTGCTGTGATTTTTACAAATTTTATTTTTACGAATGGTGAGGTTAACAATATTATGCGAGTAGATGAATCGTTGGAAAAAGCAATTATGGTTGGGTAGATTAAAGGAATGACAGGAAGACTGAAAAAGAGTTGAATGGACAACATAAAGAAACTTACCAACTTGAACTTGCAATTGTTGAAGACAAGAGGCCGAGTGAGATAGATGGAGAACCTTTGTTCCCAAGATCACAAGAGACGAAAACGACTGGATGGCATATAACAATAACAAGGTGGACAAATGACTAATATAGTTAAGTGTAAGGTGATGAAATTTGGAATCTAAGGATGGGAGACTACGTATAGTATTGATGGAACTAGACTGGAAGAAGTGGAGAAATCAACATTGGAGTACTGATGGATAGAATTTTCAAGTACGGTGGACATATTACAAAAAGGTAGTGAAGACATCAATTTTCTTATTAACTCTTGGAAAAAAGCTTTCTTCCGCTATAGTCACTCCTAAGGGTTATAAAACAGTTAGGCAACACCAACATTAATATGTATAAGTATTATTTGTCATAGTAGCTGGAGAAACAGAAGGAAAGCAAATATTCGAGTGTATACATATATTATGCTGCAAAAAATCTGCACGTCCTCAATTTTTTTTCTTTCCCCGAATACTACGTACCGGTGACAGATCACAATATCAAGGCTGTGGACTTGATGTCGTGCATTAGTATTGCACACGAATGACCACTGATGCATACTAAATAACTGTAATTGTCCAAAATATATCGGGGTTGCTAGAGTGAACTGACTACCAACCAGGCGTCATCATAGAATGCTGTTTTAGTCATGTCGGTACGATTGTAGTAATAGTTTCAGCCAACATGATGGTGAAGGGGCTTAAAAGATGGACACTTAATGAATAGAAGACTGCGGAAAAATGGGGCATACCACAGACTGACAATTTGTACGTTCATACCTTTCTGTATCCCCCATCCAGGAGTTAAGGAAGTCCAGAACAGTGGAAGTCTGTACCAGAATATTTATGTAGCGAACTCCATAGCTTTGGTTTCCAAGAAAGGGCTGCTGCATAGAAGAGAACAGTGCTTGAGTTCATTGTTTATGTTCAGCTTGCTGTCATTGAGCAATGCAGAATTGTCCGTTCTGGACAGTTCTGTGTTCGCAACCCATCTAGAAAATAATCCCATTATATGGGCTTTAAAACTGATTCTCTCAAAACAGGCATACAAGTCAGAACACCTAATTTAACAGACATATTGCATCGTGCTCATAGCCTTAGTCTTCGACCAAGACTAAGGCTCCAATCCACTGAA
Organism: Typopeltis vanoorti; assembly: GCF_054136105.1. NCBI lineage: Eukaryota > Metazoa > Arthropoda > Arachnida > Uropygi > Thelyphonidae > Typopeltis > Typopeltis vanoorti. Next base: position 127,973,112 of record NC_143557.1, read on the forward strand.
CCCACTTCGATCGTAATTCTAGAGAACACCAAATAGCCTTTGCTCTGTCAATTCTGCAGATAGGATCCAGTTGAATATTAGCGTGATAATATATCATGTCTTACTACAAGGGCTTTTGAGAAGTGGTTATAAAATTGGAGTGCAAAGGTTACAATGTGCAATTGCCAGCCTTAGGGAAAAGTAAAAACGTTGGTTGAGGAGAGACCTGGACGTCGAACTTTACTACAGGAACTGATTGTCATTTTTGTGTGGAGGGATTTTAACAACACATAGTTGAACATCTGGCCACGAGAGCGATATCTGTAATCGTACTCAAAACTGGTTATTTAAATACGTACATGGGTTATGTACGTATTTAAAAAAAAAAAAAATAGGTACATAACCCATGCTTTTGATCGTTGAACTTGCTCAGGAAAAAGATATGGTAAAGCCGTATCATTCTTTCAGCGACGGCGATTCGACGTATCGTATCCAGATAATGTAATATTTTTAAATATCTGTCTGTTAATTCGAATTGTCCATTATTCTTTGTCATTTCATTTTCATTGTCTTTTAGTTCTTATGCAAATCAGGAGACGCCTCCGGAAAATAATCAGAAAATGTGTAAATGCGTTAGTAAAACAAACACCGGAGAATATACGTAGATCGGTCAAGATCAAATGGATTATTTTGTACAGTTAGACGTTGAAAAACTTAAAACTGTCATTCAAAGAACGTGATCAAAGTTGAAATAAAACGAGATAGGTGCATAAGGTGGACCTCCCATCCCGCTAACCTTACACTGCATTCCACTCAACACATTGTCTGTGAAAAGTTTTATTGGACAGTCATTCCACGTGCAGTCAATACTTAACTCAAAGCAATTTTTATCAAGTTATTTAGTCCCTTACGTTTTTTAACCAATTTAACAGTGATGACGAAGTTATCGGAGACTGCTTCAAAAGTTAAGTAAAATGTATCAAGAATCAATATTGTGAAATATTCATATATAAATTTAATTTATTTTACTCATCTTTCGTTTATTTTCAAAGACACTTGTTTACCTTCGTACTAACATATACATACTGTATAATCATTATCCTTAACGTTTACTGCTAAATCAAAGCATTTTAGGCAATTCTCTTCATTAATTAATTCATGATAATCCTTCAGAATTAGTATTGACAGCTTTAAAGTAAAGACACTATGTCAATATTACATCCGTAGGCGAAATGTCAGGTAATACGAAGAAGAGAAGATATTTCGTTAACGGTGAAAATGATGTTTCCTGCTGGATGTATTTACAAAGTGAATAATTCATTGGGGACAAGTGGATCCTTTAAATTTTTAATTGTCTTAAATATCATGTTTAGTTTTGAATTAAACTTGCTTGAGTAAACGTTCCGCGTAATTGCAAATAATATTTCAAACACACGCACAAATATTACGCTATTCTCTCGGGTCATGGACACTTGCAGACGTAAGCAAAACACTTCGGTTTCTGGCAGAAAGTTGCTGGGATTGTATTCTATTTGTCCTTTAAAACATAAATTCCATAATGAAGTGGTCGTCTTAGCATTACCCTGATTCTTTTCTAGTTCATCACGCCAATGGTTTATCAGGTTCGGATCAGGGTTTTGTATCTTGGAGCCACGATTGATTCAACGGACCTAGTCCACACTACAAGAAACAGTCAAACATTATTATCTCTGCAGTCTCTAAATGTCATTGTTAGGGCAACGTACCAGGCATCCTCCATATCCAGACGTGTACGGTTAGCTTGAATCGTCGCTTCCCAGGAATGATCTTATTCCAATCCATGGTCCAAATTCTGTTTGCGTTGGCTCATACTGTGATCAGATTAATGTCTTGCATGAGTGACTTTGACATCTCTTATGAAGAAAGATTTCAGACTTTGATTTTCTCAGTTACAGACACATTTTTGGAGATAAGACGAACAATAAGAGATTTAATTGAAGCTTATACGGCTGTTAAGGGAATGAATAGATTGAATAATAGAGATCATCATCACCTGTAGCTTTGTTCAATACACTACTGTATGAATGCCTCTCCATGTTTAGGTTTATTTGGATTTACGGCCGAAGCAACTCAGGCTATGAGGCTAGTGTATTGTCTATTAATTGCGTGTGCTTTGCAGTAAAATATTTTATCCTGAAAATTCGTAAAATTTGCAGGATAAAAAACTAAAGTTTCTGGGAAGAAAAACCCCGACCACCTCCGAATGAGACCGGATAACTCACCTTCGTTTGAAAAGCCTTGATGAAGATTCTTTGCATCCTGGACGGAAGTTGAACCTAGATCTATTCAACCAAAGGGCGTCGTCGAAACTGACTAAGTTACACAGGCTCCTGTCTCTCCATGTTATTTCATTTTAGTTGATCTTGTGCATTTCTACTCCATATAAAGGCCCAGAATATCGTTTTTCATAATATTGTAAATTTATTCAAGTAAATTTACAATATTATATTTTAGGAAGACATGTTTGTTTTGAATGATAAAGGTTCGCTGTTTAAAAAGGAAGTATTATTTTAGTAAAGGAGTAGTCTAATAAACTTCCGGAAAGTATTGTAGACACCTTAAATAAATTAAAACAGGTTCTATATTCTCGAGTATGTGTAGAGCATTATATTTATTTTAACTAGCAGCCCTTGCAGGGTACTAAAGGACATACTTGTGATGATTACGTGGAACACATAATTTGAAGATTGCGAATTCCCAACTCTCAAGATTATAAACACGAATCTGAATGAAAATTCGCTAAAAAATTATTCCAAATTTATAATTTTATAAAGAAAATTCGTAAATTTGGAAAAAGCGGAAGATGAATCAAAAATCGTGAGTAGATAGGATGAGGACGCGCCTGAAATAAGATAAAACTTTTTTTTTTTTTTAATTTTATTCGCTCTATTTTACAGAAAGAGACTCCTCCCTCCGTTCAAATGACTCCTTTTTCCACGTGGCCGACAAGATTAGCAGTGCGAATCGCGAGTTGTCTGATGGTCTACTTTTCCGAGCAGCCATCCTGCAGACGATATTGATTGTTTGACATTCACAGAATCTAAGCATGTGTGCTTTCCGGGACTTGCCTTCCTCTATCTAGGATGTGAGGTGGCGTCATCCTGTGAGTGTGCAGCGGAGAGTTTCTTTCCTCCCCCCTCTCTTCCTCCTCTAGTTTGTAGTTACAGAAGTGGCGTCTCCGTAACGTACTTGATTTGATTTTGAGAGAGTTGCATTGTCAGATGCGAACGTGTAGTTCCAACTTCAAAAAGTGAAGCCATCAGGACTCCTAGCGCCAAATTTCATGCGGGGAGTGCTGCGATTTTGTAGCCGAGCAGACCGTCTAGCTTGAAAAGAGTTTTCTTAATGCTAGACTCGATTCTCTCCACATGGAACGAAAACAAAGCAAGCTTCATTAATGCTAAGCAGCAAAATTCAAATAAAATCGGTGGCTGTGATTGGCGTGCATTATTGCTGACACAGAACTCCGCTCCACCGATTTTACTGTTGGAATATATCGATTAATTTTTATTCTGAAACAGTTGAATAATAGGATCCTAAACATGGACAACACAAGCGCAAATAGCGTGAACGCAAACTGTTCCACGGCCAAGTCTAAATATTCAGGCTTTTGAATTGTACGTAAATAATTTCATCGTATTCAAATGATTTTATGTTTGCGTGCCTGTTAGGTAACCATGAAGAGACTGCATATGGCAGGGATCGATGGCATTTTCATCCTAAAGTTAAGGTCGCCATGAACTATATTGAGCGACATCGCCAATCCCAAATGAGATTTTTTTTTTACTTTTTTTTTTTTTTTTTTTTTTTTTTTAAGTAAGCAGAACAGTAGGCTTAAAAATATAACTATTTATGATTCTCTGCTCCAGGCGAGACTTTTTCTCCTGAAAAAAAAAAAAAAAAAATACTTTATCTGTACAAAAAGTGGCTTTTTTTTTTTTTTTCACGGTCATGGCATCGGTGACATGAAGGTGGGCTGTGTACGCTATGGATATATCCACATAATACACTAAGTAGCTAGATTTATTACTGGAGGTAATCGGCCCGAAAATACATTTCTTCATCTTGACCTTGGCACGTGTCTGTTCCAAGCTATATAAAGCAGGTAAGCCACATATGGGAACTACAATGCAACCTTGAAAACAGGACATTCGGCACCAGATGTGACTTTCTGCTGGCAATTCGGTTAAGTTTTTATACATATTCATTATAATGATGAATAATCCTAAACACCTACCAACATTCTCGATTCTGTTCGTCTCGACAAAGCAGGCAATATACCGTATCTTTAACTTTTCCCATCTCTCTTCTGTAATAATACCAAATACAATTACTGCATAATTTCTAACCCTTATTATTATTATTAGATTGTTATTTGAAATTTTCAGATCCATATAGAACTGATTAGAACCTCAGTGGCTTGGTCGGTTTCGAAGCCTTTTGACTGGAAGGACCCAATTTCGAATCCGCGAAGAACCTTTGTCGTGACTTTTCAGCTGACGATGAGTTAGTCGGTCTCATACCGAGGTGAAAAGCTTTTCATCCCGCAGCTAGGCAAACCAGCTAGGACAGAAAATGCAGTTTACACACAAGAATGTGTATTTAGGCATAAGACTTGAACCACCTTATTCTAAAATTATAGTTACGAAAGTCAGTCTGGGCTGTCTTAAGACACTGCAGATTATATTATTAGCAGAACTGATTAATGAAGCTCTTCAAATAAACACAGTAATCGATATTAAAATTTTAATATTAATAATAACTTCATGATAATATATTACAACAGCCTACGAAAAGGCGTAGTTTTCTGTGTGTGTGTGGGGGGGGGGAGGTTCCAGTTAAATTGGAAGCGGTGCTAAGGGCCTCACATCCACGTAAGACTTTCTCTCAGCTTTCTGTTTGTTTATGTCTGAAATTTCCATAGGTTCTTACTTCACTGGGTGCTGTTTTTCTGAAAACTAGCTTCCATCATTCCCGTACTTTCCGCTGAGTCCTTGCAAATGCAAGCAGCAACTCGTCAACATTCACAGTCCAGCTTGAGATCTAAAGAATCCATTCCTCGTCTTCTCTCAATCTACTTATACCTTGCACAGCCTTCGTTACATAGTATACGAGGGTGGTCTGAAAATTTCTCGACCATAGATGACAACACTATCGGCAAGATTTTTTTTTCTAAGTTGGCACATCTGTCATAAGAATCTATGTGAAATTTCAAGTCATTCTATCAAGTTAGTTTTATACAGCTGCCTAAAGCAAAAGTGTTGTCTGTATCCCTTGAAATTAATAAAATTGAGTATCGTGCGGTTATAAAATTCTTTGTATAAGAAGGTTTAACACCAAAAGAATTCATTCGAAGTTCACAAAAGTTTACGGGCACTCTTCTCCTTTGTTTTCGACAATTAAGAAATGGGCTGCCAAGTTTAAACGTGACCGTACCAGCTTGAAGATGATCCACGTGAAGGAAGTCCAAAACTTGTAACAACACCAGAAATCATTGATCAAGTGCACGATATGGTATTGGATTACTGGCGAGTCAAAGTGCTTGAAATTGCTGACACTATAGGCATTTCAAAAGAACGTGTAGGATATATTTTGCATGAAGAATTGCATATGAAAAAGCTTTGCGCAAGATGGATGCCACGCTTGCTCACAGCAGATCAAAAACACACTCTCTGAATAGTGCTTGGAGCGTTTTAACAAGAATAAAACGGATTTTGTGCGTCGATTTATTAGTATGGATGAGACTTGGATTCACCATTACAGCAGAATCCAAACAGCAGTCAAAACAGTGGACAAAAGCCGGTTGTTCAGCGCCAAAGAAGATAAAGTCGGTTTCATCAGCAGGAAAAGTCATGGCATCGGTGTTTTCGGATGCTAAGCATTTTGTTTATTAATTAACTTGAAAAGAGTAAAACAATAGGGGGAATATTATTCCGATCTCTTAACCAGACTAGACGAAGAAAAAATTCGTGAGGAAAAACCCGGTTTGCAGAAGAAAAAAAATAATCTTTTATCAGGGCAATGCACCTGCCCACACGGTGTTTCGGCAATGGGAAAATTAAGGGATCTGTACTATGAATTGTCGGAACATCCACCCTATTCCTCAGATTTGGCTCCCTCTGACTTCTGTCTCTTCCCAAAACTAAAACTCTTCCTCGCTGGTCAGCGTTTTTCTTCGAATCAAGAGGTGATTGCAGCTGTGGAGGGGTATTTTGCAGATCTTACTGAGAACCACTACAGGGACGGGACAATGGCGCTGGAGCATCGCTGGAATAAATGTATTAGTCTTAAGGGAGATTATGTTGAAAAATAAAAATAATTTTGAAATTATAAATTTGCAGGCGTAGACTTCTGTGGCTAATTGGTTCAAAAGATATATTTCGGTGATTACACCACATTTTTTATTATTCAGTTATACAAAATACTGAAATAATAGTTCCCGACAAGCTTTGTAAATCGTAGAATTTACATCTTCATGGGGTAAATACTATTTATACTATTTACCCCCTGAAGATGTAACTCCTACGATTTACGAAACTTGTCGGGAACTATTATTTCAGTATTTTGTATAACTGAATAATAAGAAAATGTGATGTAATCACCGAAATATATCTTTTGAATTATAAATTTGTTTTTTCATTGTTAGGCCGAGAACTTTTCAGACCCCCCTCGTATTCCACTATAACCTTAGCTGTTGAAGGAAAACCTCAGAAGGTTCTTTCCTCTCATTAAATCACTTACACACCGTGCATCTCTGTACATAAAATTACTATCTCAACTATACACACTTTCAGTACAAAAAGAATGCATCGGTGGGGAAACCTATCGTAATTATTACTGTATCTGTATGTTTTTTTTTTTTTTTCCCTACCGTGACGGGTTATTACGTGTGTGAGATTAATTGTGGCTCTGTCGACGAGAATCAGCGTTGAAGTTATAAACAACTCAATTGCAGTTGTTTGTAAACGAATTAATATGTTATCCACCACAGAGTTAAATAAAAACTCGAGCTGTCTGTCCGACAGATAGCTCGTTGCTTTAATCACGTCCAACTACACGGCTGGTCGTCGTGCCATTTGTAAACATTCCCACTTCTGTTATGTTGTTTTTCATTTTTCATTCAAATCACAAATCGAATGTAAGAACATATTTACGCGAGGAGTCCTTATAATGAACTGGCGCTCTCGTTACAACCAAGAAATCTTCGCATATTGACCGTGCATACATAAACATTCCTAAAAATAGACTTTCGTTATAGGCAGTACTTGTTATATCGCATTTTCCCTATAGTTCAAACTCCTGCGTATATTTTTTTCTTCCTTTCAAGTAAAAAAAAAAACTTGATATAAAATGCATTCAATACTTAACGGTTTCGAAATGATCTCCAGAACACGTCCCCTCAGTTTTTTTTTTTTTTTTTAATCATTCTAACACAAGAAACCTTTACAACTGATGTGAACGGTGACAAAAAAAGTGATTGGCAAGAGAGTAAGTACACAAAAAATGAAAAATTTCACCCTTATAAAGCACCTCCGTAGCGCAATTGGAAGAACGACGGTACGTTGCGCCCTTCGATTGGAATAGGCCTAAGTTCGATTTTCGTCGCGACGGGAGGAATCTTTATCTGGACGATTTCAATCGAAGGTGAGTTAGCCGATCTCATACGGAGATAGCAGGGTTTTTTCTCCCGGAAACTCGGGTTTTTCATCCCGCATACAGACAAATTGTTCCTTCAGAACACACGCAATTTACAGACAAAAAATACTAGTTGTTGTGGTGGTGGAGGTGGACGGTAGATGGCGTTGATTCGTAGTAGAGGTTCGGTGTAATGGTTGAGACAGTTGTAGGTGTCCTCCCGCGATGAGTCTTCGGACTCTTTGGAGATGTCACGAATAATAATAATAAAAGCAAGCCATAAAGATCAATTTGTTGCGCATTTGCTGCAACAAGCACTTTCATATAAGTGATTACTTAACAGGGTGTATCATTCAAGTGGAGATAATGAAGTGACGTGGTAGGAACTCAGAAACAAGTGAAATGGATGTGTGTAGGTATTATAAAATCTCGATGCGAATACCAGCACGGGATTAGATGACATATCAGTAAGTGTGTTGCGAGAATTCGCACCTCCCCCCCCCCCCTTTGACCAGGCTGTTCAAGTCTCAAGTGAGTGGAAGGAGGGTAAGTTAGTTCCTACCGAGGCTGGATCTATAGAGGTGGCGGCGAACTGTTCAAGAACGATGAATAGGATACTCTATAGGGATAAATTGAATTAGTAATTTATTCCGTTTGTAATATTGTGTCAGAGTTGAATAAAAGAAATGGCTACACTCTGATACTCTTGGACTTTGCAAACGTACTCGGATGGATACAAAACTGAGTGACGTGGATAACCTGGTGACTGACAGTAGACATCAAAGAATAGTACTCAAATATAAAACGATGCTTGCAATGCCGTACATCGTTTTTTATTTGAACACTATATCAATTTTGCATAATTCCTGTCATAGACCCAAACCATATGACTATCCATTAATTATTATTATTATTACTAGACCTCCAGGGAGCTGAGGTCTCTCGTCAAAAGAGACTATATATCACCTACACTTACTTTACCAGGCAAACTGTTCCACTCATTTACTGACTGCTGTGTGAATAAAAAATCTAGCTTTCATTTCTTTCTTAACACACACAAACTTAACTTCCATGGATGGCCCCTTGTGCTCTCCTCATCTTCCATATAATGAAAAATTTTTCATCTGATATCTTGTAATGCCTACTCAGAAGTTTGAGACTGCCATCATATTACCCCCTCTTTCTCCTGTCTACCAGTGTCTGTTTCACATATTCTCAATCTACCTTCTTAATCTGCATTCAGTAATCTGAATATCATCTTTGCAGCATTTCATTTCTTTATTACTTTGGAACTCAGGTGAAAAAATCTGCACACATTTGTCAGGTGTGGTCATATCAAAGCCTTGTAAAGAGGCAAAATGATCCATATCCTTACATGACAATTTTAACGAAACATCATAATTATCCTCTGAGTGATATGTTCAATTTTTGCTTTGTGACCCTTGAACTTCTACTTCCTATCCACTATAACTCCAAAATTTTTAGCATCATTAGTTAATTCAAGCACATTCCCAACAATATAATTTATCATTGGATATCGCATCATACCAACTTTATGCTCACTAAAATTGAATTGATAACCATTACTGTTATCGTGCGGAGGTTTCTGCGGTTAAGAAGTTCAATCGATTATTTCGGTTTTGTGACCATATTTTTATTAAAAAAGACTTTTTTAAAACTAAACAAGTACTAAAAAATAAACTCGACAAGTTTCGTTAGTCATCAGACTAACATCTTCAGGGGTAAAGATAACTAACAGTTTAAAGCACAAACTATAAGAAATTACAAAAAAAAACAAGTTCATTTGTTGGTATTGTGAATGTCAAAAAAGTTCTAGTTAAGATAAAAAGCCAAATGGCTAGTTTTCTGGCACCTTAATATAGAAAATAAGGGGATAAACATCCTTTGTTGTTTTATAGCCAGTAAGCGAAACTAAAGATCGATAACTACGATCTATAAGTTTCATGCCGAAAAAACTATCGGCGATTTGAAGTAAAGGTGGAGCAAGCTCCCTCACTATTCTTGATATTTTCTCATAATGTAAAACACAGCTCCTAGGAGATGTAGTACTGTCATTACATTATGAGGAGAGGTCACTACCCAGACCGGTTTCAACCTTTTTTGAGGTCTCATCAGTTTCTATATTAAGGTGCCAGAAAACTAGCCATTTGGCTTTTTATCTTAACTAAAATATAATTACACCTTTATGGCATTCGTATAGTGAAGGTATGTAAGTTCTTTTCACTAAGCTTTGATATCTTCCAGGTCTACCTACTCACTGATGAGACCTCAAAAAAGGTTGAAACCGGTCTGGGTAGTGACCTCTCCTCATAATGTAATGACAGTATTACATCTCCTGGGAGCTGTGTTTTACATTATGAGAAAATATCAAGAATAGTGAGGGAGCTTACTCCACCTTTACTTCGAATTGCCTTCGTCGATAGTTTTTTCGGCATGAAATTTATAGATCGTAGTTATCGATCTTTAGTTTTGCTTACTGGCTATAAAACAACAAAGGATGTTTATCCCCTTATTTTCTGTCAAAAAAGTTCGTTAAAAAACTGAATAACAGATCTATGCAACCGTTAATACGTGTTAGCTGGAAACAATGCTATTTGATGTCGCATTCTGTCTGAGGTCTGAACTGGGTAAATTTTTGATAAACGCTGACCAAACTTGATTTAAAATCAAACAGTTTTTATCAATGTAGGACATGTTTGTTCTGTCTCAGAGTACATCATGACCAGTAGAAGTTGTGTGAAATGCCAAACCAGACTTATGTTCTCTCTTTTTTTGTACGTCCTTTTGATGTTTGCTCATGCGGGTTTCTCCTGATCTCCCCATCTGGCCTACGTAGCAGATGCCACAGGAACAGTGAATATTGTAAAATGAAAAAACTCCTGGTTTTTTTCATTGGGTGATGTGGAGGTTTCGGTGGATGAAGAGATTTTGATATCTTTTCAAGTGGTGGGAAAGTCACTTTTATGTTGTACTTGTAGAGAAGTTTGGTTAATTTATCTGTGACATTCTTGATATAAGGAAGGGTGACTGCATTCTTGAAGTCTTGTTTATTTAAGTTTCTTGTAGGTGCTGTATTGAGAATTTTCTTAATTAATTTAGTTTTGAAACCATTCAGTTGTAGGATCTGTGTTAAGTATTGTATTTCTTCTTTCCACTTTTCTTCTGTACTGGGCATGCTCTATGCTTTATCCCTTAAGGTTTTTATGGGGCCTATTTTTTGCTTGGGATGATGGTGTGAGGTAGCATGAAGGAATCTTCCTGTGCTTGTCGGCTTTCTATAAATGGAAAATGATAATCTGTTTTTTATTTCATTTATTTTTATAAGGATGTCTAGGAAAGGAAGTTTTTTATTTTCTTCTAGTTCCAGAGTAAATTTTATGTTAGGATGTAAGTTATTAAGATAGTCTTTAATGCAGTCAGTTCTAGCACTGTTCCTGGCCAAATGATGAAGATGTCGTCTACATAGCAGAGCCAAATTTTTGGTTTGATGTGCCAGTTTTGTAGAGCATTATTTTCAAAATTTTCCATGTAGAGGTTTGCTAGAGCTGGTGAGAGGGGTGAACCCATTGCTAGTCCTTTTTTTTTTGTTCCCAGAGTTTGTCTTGGTAAAGGAAGAACGTGTTTTTTATCCAATGTTCGTAGAGCTATACAATGTCTGGTGGGAAGAGATTTTCTAGGATGTTTATTGTTTCATTTCTTGGAATCTTTGTGAAAAAGCTGACCACATCTAAACTCGCTGATATGTCGGAAAGATCGATGTGTATATCTTTTACTCTCTATGAAATCTGTGCTGTTCTTAATGAACGACGGTGTTTTTCCTATATGTGGTAAAATCAAGTTTGTAAGGTGCTTTGCCAGATTTGAGGTAGGAGAGTCCCTTCCACTTACTATTGGTCTTAGTGGTACATCTTGTTTATGAATTTTGGGAACTCCATATAGTCTAGGAACTAGTGGGTGTTTGCAAATTACCACCAAAAAACCCTACAAAAAACAGAATTTGCTGCCCTTAATAAACTCAAATCAGACAAAAACATAGTTATAATCAAAGCAGACAAAGGGAATGCAACAGTGATTTTAAGCTCAGAAGATTATAACGAAAAAATGAAAAGCCTTCTTGAGGATTCCAACACCTACACAGCATTAGACAGAAACCCCACTTGGCGAACTCACAACAAAACCAATGAACTTATCAAGAATACACCAAATTGGTCTGAGGAACTAAAAAGAAATTTACAATCAAAACATCCACTAGTTCTTAGAATTTATGGAGTTCCCAAAATTCATAAACGAGATGTACCACTAAGACCGATAGTAGATGGAAGGGACTCTCCTACCTCAAATCTGGCATAGCACCTTACAAACTTGATTTTACCACATATAGGAAAAACACCATCGTGTTTTTCCTGTATGTGGAAAGTTCCATGTTTGGTCTCTGGAGCATGGTTTCCAGATTATCTAACTCTTACTCTCTCTCTCTCTCTATATATATATACAAATATACAACAGGTTTTGCAAATGGGATTCTATTTCTGCCATTCATACATTTTCTAAAGATATATTCATGACTACTCTTCTGTTATACTTGCTTCTACCATTTCTCTGCTTTCCTCTAATCCTGTAAAAACATGAGCAGCTGTGAGTTAACATTCACTGACTTGAGTTTCAACCATACTGAAACAACTTCTCATCCTCCTCTTTCATGGCATTCTACCTTTGCTCTCTGAAAACACACTTCTGTATAGAAGTGTGTTTTTATATTATTTTCACACCATCATTCTGATTTTTTTTCTAGTGGCAAAGAAACAAATTGGTGTGCCCTAAGTTTTGCAACCTTTCAATTGGGGTGGTTAATAGAAAAATGAAATAAATCTTCATGTTTTTAATAAATATTTGCATTTAAAATACATACATTCTGCTGTAGAAACCATACATGTGTGTGTGTGTGTGTATATATATATATATGAGTTAATTCTATGATATTTTAAATAATGCTTGAATATTTATTTATAATCTATAGTGTCTGGTGCACATCTCATCGTTATTGCCATAGCAATTGTATTAACACTGGGTTTGATCACGTGTGTAATTAGTCACCATAAAATGGGAGCACGATCTTGGAGTGAGCGGCGGAGCAGGCCTCTCCCTCAACCCTCCAGTTTGCATCCAACGTGTGGTCCTACGAATGCAACATCGGTAAGTGAGACTGGTTAGAAATAAACTTGCACTTGTTATTCACAGACATAGAAAATTGTTTCAGCATTGTTTAAATGAAATTATTTACTGTTAGATATATACCACACATTTTTATTTCAAAATAAAATTAGTTTCATATATATCTTATTTATTGAACTGATTCGTTGTCTTCCAAAATTTACTATAGAAAGACTACAGAGACAGGCAACTTAAGGTGATGTTGGATGTTCAGGACACTTTAAAATGTAGATTATAAATTCTGATAAATAGATGGAAGAAAGATTATATGATGGATGTATAATACAAACGGATAAAATAATCTTATAGAATAGAGACATGTTAGATCTTACAATGTATGCTAAGAGGAGCAAGAACAAGAAATTATTCATAGAAATTGAGAAGTGTGGTCAGCATGAGCTAGAGAGCTAATTTTGTTCTTGGTGAATTAATGGGAGTTGTAACACCAAGAGGAAAATCTAGCTCTTAGGTTGTGCTGACCACACTCTTACTCAGTTTCCATGAATAACCTCCTGTTATTGCTCTTCTTAGCACATACATTGTAAGATTTAATCTGTCTCTGTTCTATAAAATTATTTTACCCATTTGCCTTGCCTCTCTCAATGAGTCCTTAACTTTATGAAGATTCCCATACAGATAATTTTACAGATTACTGCACATCTTTTGTATCTCGTCTCATCTTTTCCTTAACATGTTAGGTTTAATGACCTGTCATATTCATGTAACTTGGGTTTCACATGGATTAATTAATGCTCTGGTAGGGTGGTAAATCTTACCTATATAGTGTAGCATGTCTGTCAGTTCATCTTTTTCAGCCAGCTTTCAGTGGGATGAAACCCAAGTTTCTGGAAGGAAAATCCTATCACTTTTTATTTCTGATTTTCAGCTCAAAAATGACTTCAACAAGGGATCAGGCTGAAAAAGAAGTGACCTTAAAATATAATATATAAGAATATATTCTTCTTAGGAAGCATGCTATACTTTATAGAATATGTAGATAAAATTGCAGTAAAACCAGTACCTCTCAATATTAAAAAAAAGCATTGTGAACATAGGAATATAAATAGGAATTTATGCATGAAGGTATTTCATGAGTAAACTTCTGTTTATTTGCCTATGCTAGGTAAAATATGGATAAAAACAGCAAGCCTATAATTTTTTGTCAAGTATATTAGGCTTTCCAATTTGGTAAGAAAACTAGCTATGACTATGAAATCCCATCTGTAAAAGATGAGATTTCATAGTCATAGTACATTAGCACCTTGTTTGAACAAAGGGTTTCAGCAGACAGGAGAATGACTGTTGTCATTTGCTAAACAGCATTATCTGGAGAAGAAGTTGACAAGATGGAGTGAGTTCAAAGATGAATTATGAATTGAATTGAATATGGTCTCCTCCCAGTTATCTAGTTTTGATCCTTAACCAGTCCCATTAGATAACTGGGAGGAAACCATGTTTTACATAGTCTATAAGAGAATGCAGAATGCCAACTAGAGCTATTGATCCAATATCTAGTCCTGAGGTGTACCATGTTAGTAGGTATCTACTTTGGATGCAAATGGACTGTTGACTGGGGTGGGGGAAGAGGTTCTTCTTTAGTAGCTTCTCCAATTTGGAGGTTAGCAATCATGGTATGTTAGAGTGTCTGGTCCTCTGCCATCCTTTTGATCTTGTAATAGCTCTTGTTACCCATCCATCCATCCATCCATTTCTTTACATCATCAACCCATGAAGCTCTTGGTCTACTGGGGAGAGGGCTGGGGATTCAGACAACTAAATTATATTTTGTATTGGCTGAAATAAAAACTTGCATTATGATGGTACAACATAAGGAAAAATTGTGCCAGCTGAAGTTTCACCTGCTTAAACTATATTCATGCGGTTCTCATTAGGGAGGCAGAGTAAATGTCAAAAGTAAAGCTGGTGGAGCAACTAAAGCAAGGTAAATGTCAGAAAACATCAGAACAGAACAGAACAAAGAATAGGCACCATCATGTAGGAAGCATCAATAAAAGAAGCAGAGGAATTACAGAAATACTATAGCCAACATAATTTATGTTATTAAGACAAAGAAGACCAATGCAGCTGCGATCCTTTAAATAATAGTAATAGCAGCTTTGTCTTTGCTGGAATTTAATTTTGATATCAGTCATTTTGTGAAATGTGGGATGTGCTGTATTGTATTCATTGGATTATGTAGATAAATTATGGATATTTAAGGCAGATAGAAGGTGGGGGTGTGAAGTGTGAGCTGAATGAAGACTTGCTGAGTTGTAACATATTGGTAACTGAAAGTGTTAGTGCGAGAATGCCACTAGGAGGATGAGTGCTCATCTGATAGAAAAGAGGGATGGTGTAAAAGTTTTGAAAAAAAAGCAAACAAGCGATCTGATAAAGTTAACAATCGATGGTAAGAAAGATGAAAGCGATACAAATGTAGCAGTAAAAAACAGAGTGCAATTAAAGGTAAGGTGGCAAGTGGCTTTGACTATGAACGAGCATCTATGGCTGGCAACAAAATTGAAAGAGTGAATGAGAGTGAAAATGTGACACAAGATTTGAAAGTTGAGTTGGTTAGGATGAGACAAGAGATGAAATGGATGCGGAGAGAAGTTAAGAGAATTCGATGTATGGAAGAGTGAAAATGATGAAAACAAATAATATCGGTATGAAAGAGGTAATAAAAGACCTGTGAGTGGCATTGTATGAGGATTTGATTATTAGAGGTGTGGTGGATGAGAGGATGCACAAGGTTTGTTTTCCTGGAGGTAGTATGAATAGAATGATTGAGGCATTGGATTTGAGAAGTAAGCGAGCAAAAGAGTTGGTAGTGGTAGGGACAAATGACTTGACTGGGAACAAGGAATGCGTAACATTGGATATCAGGAGATTGTTGAGAAGGACAAAAATTTAATAATGTAATAGGAAAGGTAGTCAGTGCGTTGCCCAGGTATGAGAGTGATGAAATGAGGCAGAGAACGAAGACTGTGAATGACATGTTAGCAGGAATGTGTGAGGAGAAAGGAGTGCAGTTTGTTAATGTGTTGAATGAGTTTGAAGGATGAATTGAACTGAATATGAGTGATGGACTGCATTTGAATGATTTTGGTGCTAGTCAGTTGAAGAAACTGCTACTGGAAGGTTAGAGAATTGAGTGTAGAGAATGAATCTAATCAATAAGAAGTGATGTAAATGAGCAGAAGAGTATGAATGAAATGGTTATGAATGAAGAAGTGAGTAGCATGTAAAGATTGTGTGCTTGTAGGGTTTCTGTTGTGTGGGCTTGTTGGTTTAAGTCTGTTTATGAAATCGTTAAACTTAGAGCTTATTATTGTAACCGGCAAAGGAAAGATAGCGGCTTTGTCTTTGTAGGAATTTAATTTTGATTTCAGTCGTTTCGTGAAATGTGAGGTATGCTATATGTATTTGTTTATGTAGATTAATTATGAATATTTAAGGTAGATGGAAGGATGAATGAGGACTTAATGAGTGGTAATGTATTGGTAACTGAAAGTGTTATTAGCAAGAATGCCACAAGGAGGATCAGTGGTTGTCTGAGAGAAAAAAAGGGACAGTGTAAGAGAGCAGCAAAAAAATAGTAAAAAAAATTTTTGAAAAAGTGAGTGAACAATCTGATGAACTTAACAATGAATGAGAGTGAAAATATGATGCAAGATTTGAAAGCTGAGCTGGTTAAGATGAGGTAAGAGAGGAAATAGATGCAGAGTGAAATTAAGAGAATTTGAGATATGTATGGAAGAGTAAAAATGATATTGGTTTGAAAGATGTAGCAAAAGACCCACGAGTGGCATTGTATGGGGATTTAATTATTATAGGTGTGGTAAACGAGAAGATGCACAAGGTTTGTTTTCCTGGAGGTAAGATGAATAGATTGATTGAGACATTGGATATGAGGAGTAAGCGAGCAAAAGAGTTGGTAGTGGTAGGGACAAATGACTTAACTGGGAACAAGGAATGTGTAACATTGGATATTAGGAGATTGTTGAGAAGGATAAAAATGTAATAGTGCGATAGGAAAGGTAGCCAGTGTGTTGCCCAGGTATGACAGTGATGAAATGAAGCAGAGAACGTAGATTGTGATTAATATGTTAACGGAAATGTGTTAGGAGAAAGGAGTATAGTTTTTTAATGTGTGGAATGAGTTTGAAGGATGAATTGAACTATATAAGGGTGATGGACTGCATTTGAATAGTTTTGGTATGAGTGATTTGGAGAAACAGCTTCTGAGAGGTTAGAGAAATGAGTGCAGAGAATGAATATGATCAAGTAAGAAACAATGTGAAAGAGCAGGTGAGTAAGAAAGGAGAGATTGAAGTGGTGGATATGAATGAAGAAGTGGGTAGCATGGGTATAGAGAATGAGAGAAAAAGTGTGCAAGATAACCAGAGAAATGGGGATGCTCAGGATGGACAGGGGAACACAGCATGAGAAAGATTCATGCTCCAAGAGGATGTGTGTGTAGACAAAAAGGGAAGGGGGGGGTTGATCTGGAATCAAATGAAAACAGTTGAATTTAAAGAAGGTTCTAAGATGAATAAGGAGAAATGGCTCGAGTTAAGCATGGAGAAGTCACATCTAATAAGTGGTATTAGTAGAACTTGCTATAGATCCAGGAATGAGCTGCTATTGTGTGCAAATGCTAGAAGTGTGAGAAACAAGGAAAATGAAATGGTTGCATTAATTGAGTTGAATTAATCTGTTCAACCAAGAATTGTTGGAATAAGTGAGACATGGTTGGATGAGGATGACATCCTGCCAGGAAATGAAATGGAAGGGTGTGATGTGTTTCGTGAAGATAGAAAGGATAGGAGGGGGGGGTGCTATTGGTGATAGATAAAGAGTTAAGTCCATGCAAGAGGGAAATAGTGCCAGTGGTTTTGAGGCAGTATGGTGTGAGACAGAGGTGAATAAATGAAATATTTAGTTGGGTGTTGTTATGGACCTGGTAATGTGAATGGTAGTGACCATAAAATGTATAATCAAATTAGCCAAGCAAATAAGAAAAGAAAAGGGTGATCATTATGGGTGATTTTAATTATGGCAAATATACACTTGAATGATCAGATAGCAACTGGAAATAAAGTAAAATGAGTTTCTTGAGTTTTTTAGGGACATCTACCTCAGACAGGGTCTTGGGTTTGATCATCTCCTCAGAAGATGTAATTATAAATGAGGTGTCAAATCACCTTCCAGTTGATGAGAGTGACCATGAAATGATTACGGTGGTTGCCAGCAGTGTGAGGACCTCTATGAGAAAAAGGTATTTGTGGAACTACAAGGCTGATGATTATGAGGAGCTCATGAGACATACTGCAGGTGTAGCATGGAATGAGGACTTAGCTAAAAAAAGAGATCAATGCAGCTTGAGGATATTCAAGAACTATCTGGTAGAAGCAATGTCTAAATGTATTCCAAGGGTCAGAAGGTTAAATAAGGTAGGTGTGAAATGGATGAATGAAGAGATTAAGCATGCTATACAGAGAAAAAGAGCATTATGGAGGCAGCATAAGAGAAGTAGTAATAACCAATTCCATGAGGATTACAAAGACCAGGCAAGGAGGGTGACTTGGTTGGTAAGGGTAGCAAAAGTGAAGTATAAGCTGCAGTTAGCTAATGAAAACAAAAAAAAAGAATTCTGGGGAGTTCTTTTGATATGTAGTCAACAAAAAAAAAAAGAATGATTATGGAAAGATGACATTGATTGGAAAAAATGGTATAAGGACAACTTCTGCAGAAGATATAGTTGAGATATTTAATGCGCAATTCATAAAGGTCTTTCATTCTTGTGAATATGACATCATGGTAAGTTTGAGAGCAGTTGATAATGGGGAGGAGAGATTGACTGTAAGTGAGCAAGAGTTATATGGGAATTGAGAAAACTTGATGTTAATAAGGCTGTGGGACTTGATAATATCACCACGTATTTTGAAGGAATGTACTTGCCAGGGAATTAGCATCTGCCTTGACATATTTTTTAAATATGAATCTTGTACTGAGTTGAGTTCCAAAGGAGTGGAAGGAGTGCAAGATTGTGGCACTTCATAAGGGAGGTGATAGAACTCAAGCATTAAATTATAGGCCTATCTGTGTGTCAGGTGTTGTGATTAAGTTGCTGGAGGAGCTGGTGATAACTGGGATCCAGAATTGGGTTAACAACAATGGTATTATCTTTGATGGACAGCTTGGATTTACTAAAGGGAGGTCATGCTACTTACTTATTACAATAAGGTGACAGCTTCCTTGGACAGAGGAGAGGGATACACAGTAGTATACTTTTGCAAAGGCTTTTGATAGATTACCACATGATAAGTTGATAGTCAAACTAGAGTGAATGTGGTTGGATATTAGATTAGTGCATTGGATCGGAGACTGGTTATCTGATAGGTATCAGGAAATTGTGTATGGTGATAGAACTGTTTTAGAGCCATTGCTGTTTAATCTCTATGCTAATGATATTGGCGAAGATTTGGATGGGGATATTCAGTTGTTTGCAGATGATGCAAAGTTGGGATGAAGAGTAGAGAAGATGCTGTGGCCTTACAAGAAGACTTGAATAAATGGAGGGCATGGGGATGGAGGATGTGCAATTAAATATGGCAATATTAAATCTGTATGAAGCAAGGGTGCACATTATCTCCACTGTTATTCATCATTTCTGTATGGGGATTCGCTATTAAGAGGCGTAATAATTGCGAGTTTAACGAAGTCGTACCAGCCGGGTGCGAACATAAAGGACGTCAGCGAATCTATTCGACTGCAAAAACAGGGTGAAAGAGATGATAATAGTGGCAGGAACGAATGATTTGAAAGAGGACAAAATGGAAATGATAGAGGATGTGAGGGAGTTGTTTGAGGTAGCAAAAGAGAAGAGTGAGAGAGTTAGGATGGTGAGTATCTTACCGCGGTATGACAGCGAAGGGTTTAGAAGGAGGGCCATAATTGCCAATGACTTTATGCGTGGGTTATGCATGGAGAGTGGTGTGGAATTTGTGGATGTGTGGAATGAGTTCGATGGGCGAAAGGACTTATATAAGATGGATGGGTTACATTTGAATGGAGTTGGTGTACGGAGACTTGAAAGAGTGTTGATGAATGATGTGGAAGTGGATGTACAGACTCAGGGAAACTAGATTTATTAAGAGGGGGGGGAGTAGATATGCAGACTTTAGGGGGGGCAGTTAAGTGTATGAATGAGTATATTATGCCCGGGCGAGTACGACGGACAACAAATCAGAATGGGATAATTAGTATAAGGAATCAAAGTAGGGATGGGACAAATGGGCTTCTGCGATTCATGTACACTAATGCCAGGAGTATTAGGAACAAGAAGGAAGAGTTTTTGGCCATGGTTGGCACTTCCAGGCCACAGGTTGTCGGTATTAGTGAAACATGGCTGACAGAAGATGATAAAGCTAGTGGGATTGAATGCGATGGGTATAGCGTGTTCAGGAGTGACAGGGTGAATAAAAAGGGGGGAGGAGTGTTATTGATGATAGCTGATGAGCTTCAGCCAAGGAGTATAGAAGTTGAACTGCAGGATGGAGAAAAAAGCACATTTGAGGCTGTTTGGTGTGAGATACAATCTAGCAGAACAAAATATACAATTGGGTGCTGCTATAGACCGGGTGATGGAGTGGATGGTGGGAATAGTATGCATAAGCAAATAGAAGAAATGAATGGAGGGAGGGTAATTATTATGGGTGATTTCAATTATGGTAACATTGACTGGAAAGAGGAGAGGGCACATGGGAGGAAGGAATTGGATTTTATGCAGTTATTAAGGGACAACTATCTACGGCAACATGTATTGGAAAATACCAGGGGGCAGAGAGTGCTGGACCTAGTAATTGCAACTGAGAATGTAGCTGTAACGAACATGACCATGTTGCCACCAATTGGTGAGAGTGACCATAAGGTCATGACTTGGGAGGTGGCTAAAGGAGTCGAATTTACAATTAAGACAGGGTATATGTGGAATTACCGGGCTGGTAAGTATGACAAGCTTAGGTGTGTGCTTGGCTCAATGCCATGGCATGTAAAACTGCAAGGGCTGGATGTTGATGGTGCATGGGAGGTGGTTAAGAACTGTTTGCAGGAGGCAATGGTTGACTGTATACCAAGAGTCCGAATAATAAATCAGGTAGGGGTTAAATGGATGAATAACACTATTAAGCTTGAGCTGCAAAAAAAGAAACAATTGTGGAGGGAATTTAAGGAGAAGGGTGACCATTAGGTGCATGAACAGTATAAAGCTCAGGCCAGGATGGTAACAAAGGTGGTAAGAAAAGCAAAAGCAGATTACGAAAGGAAATTGGCCATGCAGGCTAAAGAGAATCCCAAACAGTTTTTTCAATATGTTGCAAGTAAAAGGAAAAATGCTCATGGTAGAATGATCTTAAAAAATGCTGAGGGTAGGGAGGTAACTGAATCAGTCGATGTTGTGGAATTACTGAGCGAGCACTTTGCAAGAGTATATCATCCAGGTGGTGGCTTTGCGGAAATGGAGGAACCAACAGCTTATACTGGAATTGTGATGAATGAGGTAGAGGTAACTAGTCTATTACAGAACCTCAATGTCAATACATCTGTGGGATTGGATGGTATACCAGCTCGTGTCGTACGTGAAGCGGCCAAAGAATTGTCAGTGCCCTTGACCATTATGTTTAATTTGAGCCTCAGGACTGGGTCAGTCCCAAGGGGGTGGAAAGAGGGGAAAATAGTTCCACTGCACAAAGGTGGTTCCAAGGCTGCTGTTGAAAATTACCGGCCAATCAGCATAACAGGAATCATTATCAAGGTCTTAGAGAAAATAGTCAAGAGGAAAATACAAGATTGGATAGAAGAAAATGGGATACTGTATCGGGTACAGCATGGTTTTGTGAAGGGTAGGTCATGCCTCAGTAACTTGCTCACGTATTATAACACAGTGACGGCTGAACTGGATAAGGGTAATGGGTTTACAGTGATTCTGCTGGACCTTGCTAAGGCCTTTGACAGGATACCACATGGAATTCTAATCAGTAAATTGCAGCATATGGGAATGGACATAGGGTTGGTGAGATGGATAGGAGGGTGGTTGACGGAGAGATATCAGAGAGTGGTTTACTCAGGAGTAGAGTCCACAAGACGGCCTGTGACTAGTGGTGTACCACAAGGATCTGTTCTTGGACCACTGCTGTTTAATTTGTTCATAAATGATATAGGAAAGGATCTGAGAGGAACAGTTCATTTGTTTGCGGATGATGCGAAGTTGGGTAGGGCAATAGTGAATGCAGATGACGTCAAAATTTTGCAGGATGATTTGGATAGATTGGAGGTCTGGGCTAGGGAGAATGGATGTCAATTTAATGTGGCAAAATGTAAGGTTATGCATTTTGGGGTGAAAAGATGGGAGGCAGTTTACTGCATTGGTGGAACCGTGCTCCAGGAAATTGATGAGGCACGAGATTTAGGAGTGTTGGTGGATAAGGAATTGAAATTTAGGGGACACATTGCAATAGTGGCCAAATCAGCTCATCAAATCACTTGGTTGCTGAAGAATACGTTGACAAGCAGAGACAAGCAGGTTATTGTTCCTCTGTATCGAGCCTTGATAAGACCTCATCTCGACTACTGTGCTCAGATTTGGTCACCTAGGTTTCTTCTTGATGGGGGGGAGGTGGAGAGGATCCAGAGGCGAGTGACCAAGATGATAGCAGGTCTGTGGAATGAACCGTATGAGAACAGGTTGAGGATTTGTGGGTTGCAAAAATTGGTTGATAGGCGGAGGAGGGGAGATATGATTGAGACATTCAAATTACTGAAGGGTTTCTATAAAATTAATTCAGAAGATATTTTTGAAAACAGGGCTGGTTGTGGGAGGACTAGGGGACATCCATGGAAACTGGGCAAAAGTGTGGTTAGTAAAGGTGATAGAGCTGGGTTCTTTACTTTTAGAGTAGTGAATGAGTGGAATGCACTCCCTGAGTCTGTGGTGGATGCTGTGACAGTGAATGAGTTTAAGGCGAGGTATGATAGATACTGTATGAATGTCGAATAGTTGTGATGAAAATGATTTGGGGCCTTCCTCGATGAGTCTAATGACTCCCTGGAGTTGTCCGTAATAATAATAATAATAATAATTATGAAAGAAAGTGTTATTAAATCTGATATCAAAGTTGAAGATGCTAATCTCAGCTCTTTACTTTATACTCCTATATAAATCCAGTACAAATCTACAGGCATCCTTAACTAAACTGAATGACTGCTGTAATAAATTATCAGCAATAAAATGACAAAGACAATGAAAATAGGAAGAAACACTGAACATATCAAGTGCTTCTGAATGGAGAGCCTATTCAAGTAAAACATTTCAGCTATTTAGGCACAATTTTTAGTGCAGATAACACATTAAATATGGAAATAGATAACAGAATTAGCAAAGCTGGCATGGTAGAAGTCAACCAAATAAATTTATATGGAATAAAAGACAAATCAGTCAAAACACTAAACTAGCTGTATACAAGACAGTGTATACAACCAGTTTTAACTTACAAATCTTAGAGCTGGGTTAGAAACAAAACGATTGATCAAAAACTGGAGACTACAGATGGCATCAGTGGAAGAATCATATTAAAAATGAGGATATTAGGAAAGAACTTGATAGGAATGTGTAGTAGAGGTAATTTCAGGTGGTATGGTCGCTTAAACAGAATGGGAGAGGAAAGATTAGCACAATAAGTATTCTTTGCCAGGATGATGAGGAAGATTGATATAGTAATAAGTGCCTTAGATCTGAAATATAAGATCTGAAAATATTGGATTCCTGTGAGATAACAGATTAATTTGGAGGAAAACTGTTGATAGGAAGTTAGTAATTATGTAACTTTTTATATAGTAGTGTCATAATATCCTGTACATCCCTGAGGATACAAATCTGGTATTTGATGAATATCGATGATGATTATGCTGTAGACTTGAAAATGTAGAGCAGATAACAGTGAAATGTTTAAGAATATTAGATTAAATATTAAAAAAAAGAATGGTCTGTTTTTGAAATTTCAGTTATGTGGTATAAATTTGAATGGAGACTCAGCTAACAGTAATAAAGAGAGTGAGTTTTAAAATTTTTCAGCAATAATTCTTTAGTCACATGCAACTGGGAGATATACAAGTGGAGAGCTTTAGCATCAGAAAATGTAATTTTGGAGCTTGCTTTCTTATATGGCCTTGTTAGCTGAGTGATTAGCGTATCTGCTCTCCAGCCAAAAGCCTGCTGGTTCAAATCCTGCCGTGGGCATGGATGTTTGTGATTCAGTCACGGATGGACTGCCAAAATTTGAAATACTAGTGGTGGTGGTAGGCGGTTGACGTCATTGGTGTAGTTGCGGTTAGTTGTAGTTGGTGGAGAGTTGTAGAGTAGGTGCTCTCCCTCCATTAGTCTTTGGACTCCCTGGAGGTGTTATGTAATAATAATAATAATAATATCGCCTTATATTACAAGATGGAAGATAATGACAAACTTAAAACCATCTTAAAGAAATATCATAGGTGAGAATACTTAAAGTGGAAAGAAATGAGAAATGAGAAAAAGAAATGCTTGGGAGTTACGTAGTTAAGAAATTTTTGGGAATAGCACTGAGGAATGGTATTCATTCATTCATAGTTTATTCACAATATGATAAAATGTGAAAAGTGAAAAAGAGATTTACATCAAAAATTAAAGATTGCAAATTATGATCTGACAAGTCTCTCTATTTTGAGCTAACTGGTAGACGTCAAATGTAGTTTTACAGTTCAGCCTATTGATGTACTGCCAAAATTGTTTGCATGGTCTTCCTCTACGGTGATTGCCATCTTCTGGTTTGTACGAGGAGGAGGTCTGATTACTCAGACTTCAGGATGCCTACGTTGATGTCCAAGCCATCCGAGTTGTAATTTTTTTGGCTGTATTGACAAGTTGTTCTTGCTTAGCTAGATTTAGCACAGTAGAGTTTGTGACATGGTCCATCCAACTGTATCCAAGGATCAGTCTGAGACATGTAGTTCTGAAGGAGTTAATTAGATCTGTAGTTTTTTTTTTTTTTTTTTGGTGCTTATTGTCCAGAGTTGAGAACCATACAAGAAGATGGATCTGCTAGTTGCATGGTATAGCCTTAATTTTGTCTTTAATGATATTAACGATGATTTACAGATAGGGCAGAGTTTGTTATGGAGCTGTTTATGTGTTCTAATATCATTTTCTACATTGCTGATGTATAATCCAAGATATTAAAAGTCCTTTATTCTTTCTAAGGGGCTATTGTTGATATGAAGTATAAGGTTTTCATAGCCTATTGAAAATACTTTGGACTTTTGGATGTTGAGCTGCAGACCAATAAGTTTAGCTCGTGCCTTTAGTAGACTGGAATATTTTTGTGCATTTGTAAGTTCTGTATCAATAAGTGCAACTGTAAAAATTTGATGTAACTTAATAATGCCAGAAAGCTTTACATAAATTTTTACAGAAGTCAAGTCCAGTAAGATTGTAACCTGTATGTCTATGTATAGTTAAAACAGTTTGTTAATGTAAATAATTCCTATGGGAATTGTCCATACTTGCTGCCCTAAAACGAAAATTCTAGAATGTTTTGAACTAAGGCAATACCTTGCCACCAGAAAACCATATATGTTAGCATATATATAAGGACATAAAAATTGTTTGTGAAGTCCACCTGTAAATACTCAAGGTCAATGTTAAACGGACCGACAAACTTCAGACGAATGTCCATTGCCCGAAACAAATAGGATTAATGGAGTACACGAGAAGAACAAAGAAAGGGTCAGCGTCAGTGGAAGTAAAAGGGACCGCACCAAAATGTTCGGGATTAATGGAGTACACGAGAAGAACAAAGAAAGGGTCAGCGTCAGTGGAAGTAAAAGGGACCACACCAAAATGTTCGGGGTCCCATATCTTCGTGCAGGGATACTTAAGAAGGCAAATAAAAGGTGTTGGCCGGAAGATCTGGTATCGGTTCCAGGAGTTTCTCATCGGTTGTCCAGAGGTCATTATCTAGAAGTCGCCTGCGGTTGTCTGTCAGATGTAAGCCATCGAGGATGCAACTTCAGGAGAAATCATGCCAGCAATCTAAAAGAAAGATGATGGGAGCCGATCCGCCAGGCAAAGCAGATATTTGATGATGAATCATCGCTGGAAGCTGTTGTCCGAGGGGAGAAATTTTCGAGCGGGAAGAAATTGCTCCGTTAGTCCAACGCGCATGCAAGCATTTCACAAGCCGATAATCTTTGCCCGAAGCAGCGAAGACAGCATTCCAGAAGCGTCAGTAAATCTATCACCGGCGTAAAAAACGGGAGAAAAAAGCCTGAATTGGGAGAAAAGGATCAGGACTCCAGTTCGAAGCCAAGTACACAGGGTAGCAGCCATGAAGTGAGTTGATCTGTTTGTTCAATTTTTTTTTAATTATAGGAGACCTTTTTTAGTGGACTGTTAAGTTGAGGCTGATGAAATTGAGCAGAGTTGAATGGTTGTTTAATAATTAATAGAAATTTATATGTGTAACAGTCAGAGAGTAACTGTTTGTCAATGGTGCATTTTGCCTATAGAATTATCTTAATATTGGAAGGAAAGAGCTTTTGTGTCTAATGATATTTTTTTATGTGCATAACAGTTAAGAAGTAACAGTTTATTAATAGGTACCATTGCTTAGGGTAGTAACTTGTATTTGGAACAGAGTGGTTAATTTTGTGACATAATTTTCATGAGTTGAAAGGGCATTTTAAGCTAATTGTTGAACTAAGCAAATTTTTCTTTATTGCAAAATTAGTATCAATTATTTTATGTAAAATAAATGTGTTGTTTAAATGACAATAGAGTGTTGCCTGATATTTAATTCTTTGATGCACTGTTCCGAAAAAATCATTAGAGCCTATTAGCGGGAACCTAGGAAAGGGGATAGTAAAGGATAGATAGTAGATCACGACTGCAGATATTAATTAATCAGGGATGATTTGAATGTAATGGGAAAACTACTGGGTGCATTTAACACTTCTTGTTACTAGAAAACGGACATCAATGGGGCAGCTTTTTTTCAAATAAATTTTCTGGTGTTCAAAGAATAAGTATAGCATAAAGAGATCCATAAAGAGATATTAAAGGGATAAAGAGATACCAAAGACTGGTAAGGAAGAATAGTTAGAAGTACATAATAATTATTGCATTAAAGTATATATATAGAGTGGATGCAGAGATAAAATGAGATAAGATAAGCCAATTAAGAAGATATATAAATAATAAATAAATAGATCCCCCCTGTTTACACAACGTTGTCAGGAAAGCTATTTGATGAGATTTGATGAAAGGTTTGATGAGATCTGTGCATAGTAGTCAAGATGTGACCATATCATAGACTTATAAAGAGGAATAATAACATTAATATTTCAAACTTCCTAATAACAGTAATGATCAGTAATATTTTCAAACCTAACTGAGTTCAAATGCATACAAGAATAAGAGTTTACAATTTTGGCAAGACCTTCTCTACTGTACAGAAGTGAATTATGTACCATAAAAAGTGCAAATCAAAAAGAATAGAATCAGAGAAATGAAAATTCCTATGAAGAACAGCATGCTATACTCTCCAGGGTAAAAAAAAAAAAAAAAAAAAAAAAAAAAAAAAGCTTCGATACACCCAGTTGGAGGATATAAAGATCAGAGACAACCAAGAAAAAGAATAAGTCTGTCAATGTGTTATTCAGCATCCAAGTAAACCTTTGAGCTATTTTGTCAACTTTTTAGTATGCCCTCTAAACTTCAACTTTCTGTCTGCTATCATCCCCAAAATCCCTAACATCATTAATTTCCTGCAATCCATACCATCAATGTAATACACAGTATGTAATCTTTTCATCCTAAATTGCATATTAAACTTTAAACTTTAAACACATTAAACTAATAACTATTATCTTTACCCACATTGAACATTATTCAGCATCCAAGTAAACCTTTGAGCTATTTTCTCAACTTTTCAGTATGCATTGACAGTTTATTTAAATCATTTTTTTATGTGCCTCCCATCCACAAAAGGTTTTTGTAAACCTGTAGTACATTCATATCGTGGGTGGGCTAGGGAACAAACACATGATAACAGAGTAGACAGTGAGTCGGTAGTAATATTGAAAGTGCAGTAGTGGAAGGACAGGAGAACAAAAAGGACCTCAAGAAGGAAAAGCACACTTATAGTCCTTCACAGGACACAGGTCAAAGTGCTAAATTCAAATATTGCAGAAACATCCAAAGATTACTAGAGCTGAGAAAGGTAGGAAACATGATTGTATGAATAAATGAGAGAAATAGGGTCAGGAAAAATATTTTATGGTGATTCTATGATAAGATAAGCACGTAATCAAAGCATGACAAAATCTTGTTTCCCCTGGCACAGAAATGAATAATATTAGTAAACCTGTCAGGATGCTTAAAGGTAAGGTGAAAGAGTTATTTTTGGCTGGCACGAATGACTTGAAAGGTAAAAAATATTGCATGAGTTATTGGAAAAAGCTAAAAGAAAAGTGAGAATTGAGGAGGAGAACAATGATTACAAATGAAACAATGCACATGTTGAGAAGGAATAGCATAAAGATTGTAGTCCTAACTAAATCTGATGAAGGAAAGTACTTATATAATGCTGACATACTGCACCTGAATAGATTTCTAGTTATGCACCTAGAGATAGAGAAAGGTTTGTTCACTAAGAGTGTGAAAGTGCAAAGCCAGGAAAATTAAATCAGTTGGATAGAGCTGGTTAGTATGAGGTGAGTAACTGAGTGCTAGAAGGGCAAACTATGCATAATCTAGTCTCTCAGGCAACAATATGGAAGTCAATACGAGATGTAAATAGTTTTGGTGTGTGTGTGTGGGGGGGGATTTGCTACAGTTTATATATACAGCAGTGCTAGTGTTAGCCCTGTGGAAATGATGCTTACATCCATAGCACTTTGACTACCTGAAGGAGGACAGTTCTAAGTTTGATTTTAGTCACTGACTAGAAAAACTTTTTTTTAAGCCTTTTTGCAACCAATTCCTGAGTAGTGAATCTCTGGCATGGGCAAGCAGGTTTTTCATCCCTTAAACTCAAGAAAATTGATCATAGCATCCACACTATTTGAGAGATTAATATAGTGTTAGCAGCAACGAGATGGCAGCACTTGTCTGCCTCTCTTCACCGGAGGCCATTTATAATTATTATTATTATTATCATCATCATCATCATCTTCCTTATACCCTCTTTTACCTTGCGGTGTCGAGGGTTCATTGATCATCGGACTTCACTCCGTTTACAGGATAAGGTGGTCAGCCTTATGCCCCAGTGTATCCTATGGCCTGTAGTGTCGAGTTCTCAAGGCCAGTTTTGCGGGATGAAAAACCCCAGAATAAACTGGGGAAAAAACCCTGCTGTCCACGCCTAAGACTGGCTAACTTGACTATGGCTGAGGAAGATCCTTCAGCTCCTCACGTTACCGACGGGAATCGAACCTAGGACACTCCTTCCCCAGGCATATGGTTGCGAAGCGCATAGCCACAAGGCTAACCGCGCGGACTTATTATTATTATTATTATTTCCCAAGACCTCATGGAGTCAAAGACTCATCTGGGAGGTCCTTTTATCACACACACATCTCATCATACCGTGTCTTAAACACACTCAAATTCCTTGCAGACACCACACTCTCAGGCAAGGCATTTCAATCATTCACAACCCTGCACGAAAAAAACCTACCTCTCACTCCCCTACTCACACCCTCTTTATATAGTTTCCAGGGATGACCTCTGGTTCTCCCCTGATCTCCCACTATTCTCTGTAGAACTTCTCCACCATTGATCTTATAACAACCCCTCACCAACTTGTAGGTCTCTATCATATCTCCCCTCTTCCTTCTCTCCACCAGACTCTGCAAATTACATCTTCTCAATCTTTCCTCATACTCAACATTCTATAGGTCAGAAACTACCTTAGTCAGTTGCCTTTGGACCCTTTCCAACATCTCTTCATCCTTCTGAAAACCCGGTGACCAAATCTGGGCACAATAGTCCATGTGTGGCCTAATCAAAGCCCTATACAATGGAACAAGAATCTCCCTACTTCTACATGTCAGTGTCCTCCGCATCATTCCCAGAAGTCTTTGTGTTGTCTTCACAATTTTGGCGATGTGTCCCCTAAATTTTAGATCCTTATCCACTATCACCCCCAGATCTCTTATTTCCTCTACCTCCAACAATATATTCTCCCTAAGCATAAATTCTGCATCCCATCTTTGTTTTCCAAATTTTAAAACCTTACATTTTGCAACATTGAACTCACATCCCCATTTGCTTGCCCCATCACTCAATTTATTCAAGTCTTCTTGCAAGGCCACAACATCTTCACTACTCTTTATGGTTCGTCCCAACTTTGCATCATCTGCAAACAATTGAATATCTCCATCCAAATCTTCGCTAATATCATTAATATACAAGTTAAATAGTAATGGCCCTAAAACAGATCCCTGAGGCACTCCACTAGTGACTTTCCTTTTCCTGGATATCGCACCCCCATACACAACTTGTTGATACCTATCAGATAGCCAGTCTCCAATCCAATGCACTAATCTAATATCCAACCCCACCTGCTCTAGTATGACTGTCAACTTATCATGAGGTACTCTATCAAAAGCCTTTGCGAAATCCAAGTATATTACTGTGTATCTTTCTCCTCTGTCCAAGGAAGCAGTCACTTTATTGTAATAAGTAAGTAGATTACTAAAACATGACCTCCCTTTAGCAAATCCATGCTGTCCATCAAAGATTATACCATTGTTGTCAACCCAACTCTGGATCCTAGTTCTCACAAGCTTCTCCAACAACTTAACCACAACACCTGACACAGAGATAGGCCTATAGTTTGATGCTTGAGTTCGATCACCTCCTTTATGAAGTGGCACAATCTTGCTCTCCTTCCACTCTTTAGGAACTTGACCAAGTGCAAGACTCGTATTAAAAAAATATGTCAAGGCAGGTGTCAACTCTCTGGCACATTCCTTCAGAATACGCGGTGATATATTATCAAGTCCCACAGCCTTATTTACATCTAGTTTACTCAACTCCCCAAACACCTCTTAATCACTCACAGTCAGTCTCTCCTCCCCATCATCAACTGCTCTCAATCTCTCCATGAAGTCACATTCACAAGATTGAAAGATCTTTATGAACTGCTCATTAAGTATCTCCACCACACATTGTGCAACAGCTGTCTTTATACCATTTCCTCCAATCAATGTCATCCTTCCATAATCATTCTTTCTTTTGCTGGCTACATATCAAAAGAACTCCCTAGGATTCTTTTTGGCTTCATTAGCTAACTGCTGTTCATACCTCTCTTTAGCTACTCTCCCCAACCAAGTCACCCTCCTTGCCTGGTCTTTGTAGACCTCATGAAATTGGTTACTTTCACTTCTCTTATGCTGCCTCCACAATGCCCTTTTTCTCTGTATCGCATGCTTAATCTCTTTATTCATCCATCTCACACCTACCTTATTTAACCTTCTCACCCTTGGAATACATTTAGACATTGCATCTACTAAATATTTTTTGAAAATCCCCCAAGCTGCATTGAACTCTTTTCCAGCTAACTCCTCATTCCATGCTACACCCACAAGCTGTCTCCTGAGCTCTTCATAATCACCCCCCCCCCTTGTATTTCCACATATACCCTTTTTTCACAGGGGGTCCTTGCACTGCTGGCAACCAGGTAATCACCTCATGGTCACTTTCACCAATTGGTGGATGATTTGACACCTCATTTATAATTACATCCTCTGATGAGATGACCAAATCCAAGACCCTTAATGCTCGTGTGCCCTCTGTTACATACTGTCTGAGGTAGTTATCCCTCAAAAACTCAAGAAACTAATTTTCTTTACTTCCAGTTGCTATCTCTTCATTCCGGTCTATATTGCCATAATTAAAATCACCCATAATGATCACCCTTTTCTTATTTGCTTGGCTTATTTGACTATACATTTCACTATCACCACCATCCACATTACTAGGTCTATAACAACATCCCATCAAGTATTTGGTTCTATTCACCTCTATCTCACACCATACTGAAAACCACTGGCCCTATTTCTCTCTTACATCTCTACCTTGTATGGACATAACTCTTTCTCTATCATCAATAGCACTCCCCCTCCCTTTTTACCCCTTCTACCTCACAAAACATATCATACCCTTCCATCTCTATTCCTGTCAGGATGTCATCATCATCTAACCATGTCTCACTTATTCCGACAATCTTTGAGTGAACAGACGCAATTAGTGCAACCATTTCATCTGCCTTGTTTCTTATACTTCTAGCATTGGTATACAAACACGACAGCTCATTTCTGGATCTACAGTTAGTTCCACTGATACCACTCACTCAATGTGATCTTGCCATGCTGGACTGGGGCCATTTCCCTTTCTGCTTCTTCATTTTAGAACTCTTTTCAATTTCATCTGTTTCCTCTTGATCCCTGGTCATCCCCTTTTCTTTCCTGCCTACACATGCTCTCACCTCCTCTTGGAGCATCCACCTTTCTCACGCTGTGTACCCCTGTCCACCCTGAGCCTCCCCATTTCCCTGCTCCTCTTGCACACCTATTCTCTCATTTTCTATACTCATACCACTCACTTCCCCATTCATTTCCACTTCTTCAATTTCTCCTGTCTTACTCTCCTGCTGTTCCACATCTCTCCCCTCTCGATCTGATTCATTCTCTCTATTCACTTCTCTACCTTCCAGCAGCAGTCTCTCCAAGCGATTTACACCATAACCACTCAAATGCAGTCCATCGCTCCCATACAGCTCACTTCGTCCCTCAAACTCATTCCACCCATTAACAAACTGTACTCCTATCTTCTCACACATTTCAGCCAGAATATCATTCATAATCCTTGCTCTCCGCCTCATTTCACCACAATCATACCTAGGCAACACACTGACTACCCTTCCTGTCACACTATTCTCTTTTATCTTTCCAAGCAGCCTCCTGACATTCATTCTGACATGCTCTTTGTTCTCTCTCAAATCATTTGTACCAATAATACAATTAACTTTTTTGCTCACTCCCGTCTCATATCCAATGCCCCAATCACTCTACTCATTTTACCGCCTGGAAAACATACCTTGTGCATTTTATCCTCTAACATACCTTTAATAATGGAGTCGCCATACAACGCCACTTGCTCATCTTTCATTAACTCTTTCATGCCATCATGATTTATTTTAATAGTTTTGACTTGAATTCTCTTAATTTCATTCCGCATCCATTTCATTTCTTGCCTCATCCAATCCAATTCACTTTCCGAATCTCGCGACAGATTCTCTCTATCATTAAATCTTTCTAACTTTATAACTCTCGACCCCCCCCCCTCTTCTCACTTTCCCTCTCATTCATCCTTCTAATTTGTGAGTTGGTGGGATTGTGAGATCCCTGTCGAGTACAATCCCACCAACTCACAAATTAGAAAACTTCACAGGCTCCTTAAGAAGGTCACTTCTTGGCCTGTGGAAATCACTAACAAATTAAAACCATACAACTCCATAAACACCCCCCCCCCCGTATTTATGGACTCTCAAAAATTCACAAGGAAAATGTGCCATTACGTCCCATAGTGGATGGCACTGATTCCCCCACATACAAACTAGCTAAACATTTGGCCAAAGCTCTCTCACACTATATTGGCAACACACCTTCATACATA
Organism: Typopeltis vanoorti; assembly: GCF_054136105.1. Taxonomy (NCBI): domain Eukaryota; kingdom Metazoa; phylum Arthropoda; class Arachnida; order Uropygi; family Thelyphonidae; genus Typopeltis; species Typopeltis vanoorti. Next base: position 128,006,773 of record NC_143557.1, read on the forward strand.
AAAAACTCAGCGCACTTCAAAGCCAGCATAGAAAACCTTACACTCAAACACACTGACATAATGGTCAGTTTTGATGTCTCCTCCTTATTCACAAATGTCCCACTCAAAGAATCCTTAGAGCTAATCCAAGCTAAATTTCCTCCCGATATCACAGCCCTATTTCAGTTCACAATGAACTCAGGCTATTTTGTTTGGCAAGGAAAATTCTACAAACAAATAGAGGGGACAGCCATGGGGTTCTCCACTCTCCCCACCCTTGGCCAACTTTTATATGGAGACTTTTGAAGAGAAAGCCTTAAACTCTGCCCCACAAAAACCAACTGTTTGGCTTCGCTATGTAGATGATGTATTCGCTATTTGGCCACATGGCTCCGATGCACTCCTCTCCTTCTTAACACACTTAAGCAACCAACACCCCAGAATCAAATTCGCCCTGGAAGAGGAAAAAAACAACTGCATTCCTTTCTTAGACACACTAGTCACCCGCCAGCCTGATGGAACCTTGGTTTTCTCAGTATATAGAAAACCCACCCATACAGGCAGATACATTCACCAACAATCCCACCACCCCTCCTCACAACAATATGGAGTCATTAAGACACTACACAACAGGGCTAAACTTATCTGCTCGAATGACAATGCCCTAACCACAGAACTAAACCACATTCTCAAACTTTCTCAGCCAATGGCTACCCCCCCCCCAAAAAAAAAAAAATCCAAAAAATATTGAAACCAGTAAACCACAACCTCCCCCCCCCCTCACAACAAGGATTACTCTAAATCCATCACCATACCCTACATCCGAGGTACCTCGGAAAAAATCACAAAAATCTTAAAAAAACATAATTTAACTTCTTGTTACAGACTATATAAAAAACTGGCATCCCTTATCTGCTCTACTAAAGACCTACCTGGTGTATACCAGTCCCTTGCAGCTGTAAGCTGTCCTACTTTGGCCAAACAAGCAGGACAGCAAATATCAGAATTTCAGAACACAAGGACTACATCCATTTTCACCAATACAGCCACTCTGGTCTTGCTGACCATGCGCTGGATACCTGCCATAGAATACGGTGGAAGAAAGCCAGGATAATACGCCATAGCAAATACAGATATGAAAGGCTTTTCATGGAATCAGCTTCAGCCCTAAGAAACGATCCAAACCTCAACAAATTTGGCTGCATGAGACTTCCTCAAATTTGGGAAACCTACATCAGAAGACCTTCAGCCCAATCACCCAAGAATACCAACATTGCCCACTAGAGGGCACAATCAGGACTTTAGGAGAAATAATAGCTTCCTACTTCTTCCTCACTTACTGTTTTGTTGTGCCTGCGTGCACGTGTCTTGTACTTAAGTTCTTGAAAATGGCAACGTGACATTGCCAAAATATTGAAATATATTAAGATTTATTTTAATGTATATCCTAGTACGTTGTAATTTCTTTAAATTATATAGTGAAAATTTCACTATCATCCTTTTCACTTTCACTCTCATTTATCTTTCTTTGTTTCCGTACTTTCGGACTAACATGCATCCAACTTTTGCTGTCATTCTTCTCACTTTTACTCTCATTCATCTTTCTTTGTTTCAGTACTTTCAGCCCAACTTTCGCCATCATTCATTCTTTTTTCGCTATCATTTATTCTTTCAATTTTTTCACTTGCGATTTCTGCGTCACACCATTTCTACTTTCATTCGTTCTCTCAATTTCATTTCTTTCTGCCACTCTCGCCTCACTTTCGTCCCTTTTAACATCCGTTACTGTTTTAAAATCGCTCTTTTTCTTTTTTCCTGATTTTTTAACATTTTTTCACCTCTCTTTCCCACCATCCTTCTCTTTCAAATGTGCACCCGTGACACAATTGTTACTAACACTACTCTTGGGCCAAGCATCTCTAATCAGCTACCAGTAGAAATTGAACTTTCCCCTTAGTCTCCAAAAGTTAGACAGGGCTAAATTGGCCATATCTGCCCATATTGGAGTAAAAGGCATTATCAGATTTTTTTATGCTAAAAGTATCAAGAATAAGAGGGCAGAGTTTTTGTCATTGGTTATTGCAGCCTCACCAACAGTTATAGACATTAGTGAGACTTGGCCAACAGCAGATGATGTAGTTACAGGGATAGAATGTGAATGAAGGTTTAGTATATTCTGGGAGGATATCGAAGATAGAATGGGGGAGGAAGAGGTAATGTTAATGATAGCAAATGAATTTCAGCTAAAAAGAGTAGAAGACAGGCTTGCAAATGATAGTTTATTTGAGGCAATCTGGGTTGAGATTGAGGCTATTAGGACCAAATATACAGTTGGTTTGTGCTGTAAGACAGGTTGGGATGCCAGAGAAAATGTAGAAGACATAATCATCAAATCAGTGGAAAGAGTGAAAGGTGAGTAATTATTAAGGGAACTTCAACTATGCAGACACAGATTGGAAGGAGGAAAGATTACACAGTAGGAAGGAAATGGAATTTCTTCATCTACTAAATTCCATGTATTAGATTTGATCATAGGATCAACAGATCCGGCTGTAACCCAAGGTGGTCATTGTCCCCATCTAGGGAGAGTGATCATGCTGTCTTGATTTGGGAAGTTGTGAAACATGGAATTTTCAGTTGAAGAAAGGATAAGTGTAGAACTACAGGATAGGTGATTATTATTATAAGCCTTAGAATGCAACTTAAAACATTGTCATATCATAAAAATCTGCAAAGGAAGGATGTTAGTAGCATGGGAAATAGTTAAGGGGTATCTGAAAGACACCAGATCAGACTGTATACCTAAGTCAGGAGAATAAATCAGGTAGAAGTCAGATTGATGAGTATCATTAAGCAAGAGCTGCAAACAAAGAAAATGCTGTGGAGGGGTGTATAAGAAGAAAGGTGATCATCATGGTAAGGAAAGCAAAATCAGATTATAAGAAGATATTAGCCAAGCAGGCCAAAGGGAATCCCAAAGATTTTTTCACTGTGTAGCAAGTAAAAGGAAAATAACTATGGAAGGATAACTTTAACAAATATTGATAGTAACAGATGAAACAGTTGAGTTACTATTGAGTGAACATTTTGCAAGGGTATATCATCGACAGGAGGATACTGCTGTGAGAGGAATTAATGTGAGAATAAAGGCTGATGAATTGGATGTACTTATGATGTTGCAGATTATTAATGCAGATATGGATGTGGGATCAGATGGGATATCAGCATACATTTTATGCGAATGTGGAAAGGAACTAGCAGTGCCTCTGACTAGGCTGTTTAACTTAAGTCGCAGCTATGGTAAAATCCCAAGGGAGTGAAAAAAGAGCAAAATAATTCATTTGTATAAAAGAGGCTCTAAGACTGTGGTAGCAAGTTATTGCTCCATGCGTATCTCAGCAGTGGTGTAAAAGTATTGAAAAGTTGGTCAAGGATAGACAGAAGAGAATATGATACTCTATTGGGGGGGGGGGGAGAGACAGTATGGCTTTGTGAAGGGCTTGTCATGTGTTAATAATTTACTTTTTTTATAATAGAGTGACAGCTGAGTTGGATAAAGGAATGGCTACACGATTGTGCTATTCAATTTTTAATGACATTTGACAGGACACCACATGGAACTCTTATGCAAATTGGACCAAATGGGAATGAATACAAACCTGGTGATATGGATATGAGAGTGGCTGATAGAAAGATACCACAAAGTAGTATATTGAGGAGCAGAATTTAGACAAGCAGGTGACTAGTAGTGTGCTGCAAGGCTCTGTGTTTTTACTGTTTGATTTGTACATAAATGATACAGGAAATGATTTCAAGGGTAAATTATTCAGTTGTTTGCTGATGATGCAAAACTGGATGAGGTAATAGTTAATCAGGGTGATGTAGAGAGCATACAGGATGATTTAAATAGTCTGACAGTATGGACAAAGGCTAATGGGTACCAGTTTAATGTGGAAAAGTGTAAATCTGTGCAGTTTGGAATAAAAGATTATATGCTGTGTGCTGCATTGATGGAACTGTACTCCACGAAATTAATAAAGCTAGGGATCTGGAGGTGGTGGAAGATAAAGAATTGAAGATCAGAGGTATCTTCCCTCTGTTAGGTAGCTCTTAGGTTTACTTGGTCATTGAAGAAAACACTAATTGAAGTTCAGAGAGAAATAGTTCATAAATAGCAAATAGCTCTTAGTTTTGGTTAATTGAAGAACATGCTAACAAGCAGAGATAAGAAAGTTATCATTCCTCTTCATAAGGTCTTGATAAGTCCACATCTGGATTACTGTGCCAGTCTTGTCATCTGGGTTTCTTGTGGATAAGGAAGTAGTGGAGAGGATGCGTAAGCAACTGACCAAGATGGTGGTGAGTAGTTTGTGGAATGCTCCTTTTGAGAAGAGATTGAGTGTTTCAAAAGTTGGTTTTTCTTATCAGTGAAAAGAGAGGATATAGAAACATTTGAGTTACTAAATGGGTAATGAAAGCTTAAGGAAGAGGAAATATTTCAGCACTTGGCTAGATGAAGCAGAATAAGTCATTCCTAGAAATCAATTAAGAGTGTTGTTAGCAACAATGTGAGGACTAGATTTTTTGCTTGGAAGAAGGAGATGCACAATAGATATTGTGTAGATGGTTTGGTTCTTTGTACTTATGGAGGTGCCCTTATAATAATAATAATAGTAAGTGAAAGGAGAGCAAAATAATTCCTTTGTGTAAAGGAGGCTTTACGACTGTGGTAACATATTATAACCCATGAGTATCTCAGCAGTGGTGTTAAAAGTATATTGAAAAGTTAGTCAATGACAGAATTGGGTAGGGTTGGGTGGAATGGCTTTGTGAAGGGTCGAATTGCATACAGCATTCAGTGTAAAAGACTGCAAATTTAACTACATCTGGAAATGCTCACTGTACATTTAAAAAGTTTAGTTGGCATTTCAGCTTCCTTGTTAACACTATCTTCAGGTGGCAAGGAACCCAAATATTACATCATTACAAGTTCTGGTATGATAGGAGGATTAATGAAGTTTGTAAGTTCTTCAAACTTCTTTAGTTCTTCTAGCCTAAATAAACATGATGGCCTCAAGATTTCAAAAATTTGGGCTACTCTTCTTAGACCACATCATTCACCAATGCTCTATAAATCTCCAATCACTCAACACAATAACTAAAATAGTGTCTAGGAATTTCCCAAAAATTTCCTGATTGGAAATTCCCTTGGTTTTTCTTTAATTATATGCTCCACTGGACAGATTATTCGGTAGTGATATTTTTCTGGATGGTTCAGGACTTCAGGTTTATAAGTGTCCTTTTCTCTAGAAAAAAGAACACTTATAAGAGAAAAGAACAACTCTGGCCATAACATTGCAGCATTACTTAAACATACACAAATGACCACAGTACTTAAATTATTTAATAAGTAAATATTTCGTCCTAAGTATCTTAGGACATCATTAGTACAGTAATATAATTTCAAAGAATATTAGGAATAACAAATAAGTAATAAGTAAATATTATTTCGTCCTAAGATGCTTAGGACAAAATATTTATTTATTAAATAATTTAAGTACTGTGGTCATGTGTGTGTATGTTTAAGTTATGAATACTCCACAGGTTTCACTATATAATATTGCAGCATTAGTTAAGAATGAAGTTGCGGGCCTTCCAAGGGAGTTATTCCACTGTGTGGCAAGTGAGATGAGAATAATTGTGGACAAGTGACAATGGTGGTGATAGTGTAACTATAAAGGATATAATGGAATTATTTAATGAGCACATTTTCATACTATGTGATGAACGATGCCGTGCAGTACCTAGGAAGGAGACGAATACAACAGGGACCAGTGGAAATAAATGAATTAGAAGTGTCAATTAGGCTAGATGTTAAAAAAGGATCGGATGATATATCATCACATATTTTACGGAATGTATAAAACATTTTTATTGCTTGTTTAATGAGTCTTCCAATAGGTAGGAATGAAAGGAGAGCAAATAGTGCCACTGCACAAAAGTCATACCAACACTGATGTTTACATTCATGGGCTGGATTTGTATATTTGAAGTTGTGGTTAAAGTGCAGGAAATACTAGTTGCTAATATAATGTAGGATTAAGTTGTTAGATACAATTCTCTGTAACAGTTAGCATGGGTTAGTAAAGGGCAGGTCTTGTTTTTGCAATCTTGTATTTTATAGTCAAGTGGCACATCTGCTGGAAAAGGGAGATTGTGAAAGGGGGGGGGGTTATCATATACAGTTGATATTCATGGAATTTGACAGACTTCCACATGGCAATTTGGCATTTAATTTTGAGGTGGGGGGATATATACTATATTAGTCATATGAATAGAAGATTAGTTATCAGGATAATACATGTAAGTTTCCTATTGGGAGAGGAGAGAGAGTGCTTCAAAATAGGAAAGTAACTAGTTACATGTCACAGGGTTATGCTGTTGGCACTTTTGTTCAATCCATTTGTTAAGAATATTGACATGTATTGATATGAATCACAGGGCATGTTCAGTTGTTTGCTAAGGATTGAAAGGTATGGAGAATTATGAGGAGTGATGCTGATACTGCTAACTAAGATAGAGCTCTATCTTCAGTTGAGCACATTTGCTAATATTGCCAAGACTTCACGGTACATCACTTCTATGAGGTGGTTGTACTACTGTATAAAGTCTTAATCACACGGCTACACATATGCAAGCTATTATGTTTACATTTGGTTTGATCACTTTGTTTTGATTATGATATGGAAGCCTTGGAAGGATTCAGAATTGAGTATGAAGGCTATATCAGAACTTCATAATGTTGTTTATGGGAACAAGGTGAGGAAATGTAAATTGCAGAGTTCAGTGGATAGGCTAAAAAGAGATGATAGATAGCTGAAGGATTTTACAGAATTAATAAAAAAAATTATACCTAGAGTAAGGCCTTCCTTGGAAGTTGTATAAAGGTGCAGTGAAGAAAGATGTGAAGAGCAGATGTTTTACTGGCAACTGGAATGCATTGCTAGCATGCATTATGATTGTTGGGAATGTGAATGAGATTAAGGTTCCCTATGATGGAAATATTTCTGGTTAAGTGAAACCTACTGCATGAGTCTTTTGCTTCCTGAACATTTCCAAATACAGTACACGGTATGGAATTTATTTTATTTATTACTAATGGTAGCACCTCTCCATGAAGTATGAGGACTCATCACAGAAGGTCACTACACAACACTGTACAATTCTGCATGATCCACCATCTAATCACCCACTCTATAGTATTTTTGTCTGTTGATTGTGCATGTTTCCTGGCTGATTTGCCTATTTTGCAAGATGAAAAATCTGAGCTTCCAGGAAGTGGGAACCCTGTTAACCTGGTATGAGATCACCTAACCCAACTTCAACTGAAAAAAACCATATAAAGATTTCTGTTGTAATGAGAATTGAATTCAGGTCTTTTCAATTGAAGGATGCATGTCTCATCATTCTTCCATCTGTGCTACAGAGATGCTGTTTTCTTTTATTTTAGCTACTTTACTTTTGAGACTTTGACTCTTGATTTGCATTGTACAATTGCATTGTACAAGTGGCAGTGACAGCTAAGAGGAAGGCAAAGCAGAAGTGGGATGAATCAAGAGTGGAAGAGGACAGAGAGAGAGAGAGAAAGCAAGAAGCCAAGAGAGTTGTGGCACAGGCGAAGGCCATGGCATATCAAAATCTTTATGATCAATTAGAAACAAAGGAAGGACAGAGAAAAATTTACCAACTAGCGAAATGTAGAAATAAAGCAGCAAAGGACATCTTACATGTGAGGCAGATCAAAGACGCTGAAGGAAGAGTATTATGGAGGGATGTGGACATAAGAAACAGATGGAAAATATACTTTGAGAGACTTTTGAATGAGGAAAATGCAAGGACTCACAGAGGAGATGGGCAGCCTTCTGAGGGGATGGTGAAGAACATCAGTAGAGTGGAAGTGACGGAGGCCATGAAGAGGATGAGGAATGGAAAATCGGCGGGCCTCGACAGAATTCCAGTGGAGGCATGGAAGGCACTGGGGGAAGAGGGAATTGACCTGCTGTGGGACCTGTTCATGAAAGTTTGCCAACAGGAAAATATACCTGAGGAATGGAGGGAGAGTACTCTTGTCCCCATCTACAAGGGTAAAGAGGATGCACAAGACTGTAACAATTACAGAGGAATAAAGTTGATGTCCCACACAATGAAAATCTTAGAAAGGGTTCTTGATGGTAGATTGAGGAAAGAGGTGGAGATTGCAAAGGAACAATTTGGCTTCATGCCTGGTAGATCAACAACAGATGCTATCTTTGGGTTACGGCAGATGATGGAAAAGTATCAAGAGAAACAAAGGGAACTACATCTGGCATTTATTGATCTGGAGAAAGCATACGATAGAGTGCCAAGGCAAGAAGTCTGGAGGTGTCTAAGGGAGAAGAAAGTGCCGGAGAAATATGTCAGGTTGTTGCGGGAAATGTACAGAAATGTGAAGACAATGTTCGGACCTGTCTGGGACAGACAGAAAATTTTCAAGTAACAGTTGGCTTGCATCAAGGGCTTGCATTAAGTCCGTTTCTACTTAATATTGTGATAGAGGTGGTAACAGAGGAGGTGAGAGAAGATGCGCCTTGGACAATGTTGTATGCAGATGACATCTTGCTGTGTGCAGATTCAAGAGAAGAAGCAGGAACTAAACTGGAAAGATGGAGAAAAGTACTGGAAGAGAGAGGTATGAGACCGAGCAGAAGTAAGACAGAGTATGTGTTGCACAGTGGGTGGCGGACAGGAGATAGATCTCGAGCGGGAAGGAAATGTCAGCAGGAAGGTGAGAGACTTTAGATACTTAGGTTCAACAGTGGAAGAAGATGGAGGAGCTGAGAAGGAAGTGGGATGCAGGATACAAGCAGGTTGAAGGAACTGGAGGGAGATGGCTGGAGTGTTATGTGATAAGAGGGTGCCGATCAATCTGAAAGGCAAAATCTATAGGACAGTAATGAGGCCAGCTATGACATATGCTATAGAAACTGTGGCCCTGAGGAAAAATAACATCAGCAGGATAGAAGTAGCAGAGATGAGAATGCTTAGGTGGATGTGCGGTGTGACCAGAAAGGATCGTCTGAGAAATGACTATGTCAGGGGAAACAGTGAAAGTTACGAACTTAGGAGCGAAAATACAGGAGGCAAGGTTGAGATGGTTTGGTCATGTGATGAGGAGGGAGGATGAATATATGGGAAGAAGGGTCATGCAGATGGATATGCAAGGAAGGCGGAAGCGCGGGCGGCCAAAGAAGAAATGGAGGGAGCTGGTAGAAGAGAACTTGAGGATGAAGAACTTGGATGTGGTGACAGCCCAAGACAGGAAGGTGTGGAGGAGACTCATTATCAACAGTGACCCCACTTAAGTGGGAGAAGCTGCAGAAGAAGAAGAAGACTCTTGATTTGCATTCATGACTAATAATTTCTTTCATTCCATTTTGTTATACTATGCAGTATCTTAATAAATGGCTGTGCTATTACAGAATATTTTTGTAATATTTATTCTAATATTTTTGCTCTATTTTCTCTTCCTTTATGATTGAATGAGTTAGTTTAATTGTAATACATTTGCTTAATAAACACATGATTTTTCTTTAACAGGCTTTATACACACCTTCAAGTGTGCAGTGGCAGAAATTAGAAGCCGTTGCTTTTCATGACAAACAAGTAAGAATGCATTCTGTACAGAGGGATCTAGAGTTGGGTCTCCCAGCATCTGTAACACTGCCTGATGGTGAAGAGCAACCCTATGGAAGTATGAAAGCTGTTCATTTGAGGAATTCAGATCAAGAGAATGAAATCTGCCGGACATGCATTAAACCGCCTCCTAACCGGACAGTTCTTAAATGGGAGGCACCTCTCCCATACAGATCTGGATCTTCAGATCTGCTTCATAAACCTTACACACCACTCAGTTTTGTGCGGACTTCTGATGGCACTCCCCTAGTCATTCGATCACATGGCACAAGTTCTTCCCAGTGTGTTCTACCTCCCCACTCTCCTCCTCTCCTATCAGTCAACTGTAAAGGAACATCAGGTAGACTTCCAAAAGTGTCTGATAGTAAAATCAACCATTATGAACTGCCTCCTCCATATGATGATGTAGTCCATGGTAGAGATGTTGCTCCTGTTGCAGAGAGTGGACATCATACTGGAGTTTGACTATCACTTCAGCTAACAAATAAGTCTTTCACTTCCTTCTAACTGGATTGTGATAACCCTTTGGTAAGAGAGGGGCAGGGTGCTGGTGCCACTTTAAAAAGTTATGCTCCCGCCTAGTCGTGTTAATGGTGGTAGTGATCTAGGCTTGGGTGGCCCATGATCACAGTGCCTCGGAATTTGTTGCAAATACTTGTTTATATGTGATTGGTTTGTTTGATGATGTTTTATATATCAGTTTGAGCTGCCATCAGTGTGGATGTACTTGGAGCCTGTGATAATTTCTGTCTGCTTCCTTGTGTGTTTTGTTTGCAGCCCTAGTGTCAAAGACACTTGTGATATTAGGACAAAAATAAAAGTGTATCTTGGGCCTTGAGGGAGAACATAGTCAGTGATGGGTAAGAACTTGTTTCAGAATGTGACGAGATTCATTTATGTAGCAGCATGTCTTTTTTTTTTCTTCTTTTTTTCCCTCCCCCATCAGAATGCATTGATAATTTTGGAATTTCACCAGATTAGTAAAATTAAATAAATTATTGATTCAAAATTGTACCTTTTTTTTTTTTTTTTTGGCTATTCCTGTAGAATTAGATACAGGAAATCTTAATATTCAAGTTTTGGGTTCAACAGAAATTAAAAAAAAAAAAAAAAAATTACATCATAATCTCAAAAAATTTGAGTTGTTTTAATGTTCTTATTTGCAGAATTAGCCCATTGATGCACTGATTTAATTAGCCACATGCAAAGTAATAAAAATTAAACAGTATAACATGATTTAATTAAATCAGAACAATGGCTTTTTATAAGAACAATCAATATATTTATTTTTGCCATAGAACAGATGTGTTACTTTCTGTTAATTTAACTTTTATAAAATTGACTATGAAATTTTTATTTATTTAGCATTTGTTTGCATGTGGCCTCAAATTGCAAAGGTTTAATTCCCTTCTAGCATGATTGTTATAAGTCGATGCAATGTAACATCACAAATGCTGATCAGAAATGAAATGCAGTTTAATTTGTCCCATAGATACAAATGTAGTTGTATATTTTAACTGTAGATTATATAAATTTACTTGCATAAATTAATTATAAAAGGGAATTTTAAAGTATTATTTCAAGTTGTGATAATGGTATCCAAAATATTTGGAGCCACAGTTTATTAGTGGTGCAAGTTTCACTAATATTGGACGTACCACTTAGTCTCAATGAACTTGATTCATTTATTCATGTTTCAGTGATTTATAAGGTTAAATGTGGCCAGTGCAATGTGAAGATGCTTGCAAGTCCTGTGAACAATCCATATTTTTTCATAATTTTTATATTTGTAGTTTGCTAGAATTGTTTAGTATTATGCACAGTTGTAAAAAAGAAGTTTTTTATTTTCTCCTTCTAGTTTCTACCATTTTCAAACTTAAATTATATTTTAAATAACTTTTTTTATGTAATTTAGATTCCTACCTTACTACTCATATGGTAAGAAGTTTGGTGTTTTGACATACTTCAGTGCACACCCACTCGCAACTTTCCAGATAATCTGAATTGTATATTATGATGACATTAGCAATCATAATACTGTATCAGAAAAGTCTGGTAGTAATTTAATATTTAAGTATCTCTGCTACGTGTGGTAAATTTAAAGTATATGCAGTGAAAACTTATTACCACAAAATTGGATACTATAAATTAATTTATATGGCCAAAGAGATGAGATGTTTCTAGTTTCTATAGGATTAGCATTAAATAAAATTTCAAATGTCATAAAGAGGAAGTGATTGTCACTTTCCTTTATGAAGTCTGTTGTTTTGAAGCATATTTTTAAATTGCAACCTAATAATGTTAATATAATTAAAGGAAAGGGCTATTTATTCCTTTATGAAGGATTATCTTGACTTTTTTTCATTTGTTGTTATGATCATACTACCTGAAGTCAAAGCTTATTGCAAGAACTCCATTCTCTTGTCATTATGCCTGTTGTACTCTGTGCTAAATTCTTATTTGCCTCTTTCAGTAATGTATTTCATTATCTGTCATTCTCCATGCAAAAAGTGATGTTAGCTTGCTCCACCTTTGCAACGAAGTTGCCCGGTGTTGTACCACCTTACCCCAGTCCTAAAGATACTTTCAGGCACAAACTTTGTTTGCTCACACTTGGATAAAGGATTAAACTAAATTTATTATAGTCTAACCAAGTGAAAAATAAACTTTCAACATCTTTCTCTAAATCCAGAGTAATTTAATAAAAAGGTGGCACACTGTTTGGTAACTCCACTTGGGCCTGGCTCCGACCGAAGAGACCTCAATAAAGGTCGAAACTAGTCTGGTTAGTGGCCCTTCCCTTAATGCATAACATTATACATATCCGCAAGGAGATGTGTTTTGCGTTATGGGAGCTCCACCTTTGCAACGAGTTGCCTGGTGTTGTACCACCTTACCCCAGTCCTGAAGATACTTTCAGGCGCAAACTTTGTTTGCTCACACTTGGTTAAAGGATTAAACTAAATTTATTATTATGCAAAAAATGAATTCATTATTTCCCATATAAACTACACCTTTATGCAGTTCCCAGAGATGGTCCTGTTCTGTTCTGCTTCTCTTTTCTCCCACTGATCTTTGAAATGTATTTTTTTTTGTCTCTGCTCTCTAATCTGTGAGCTTAATATATTTTTCATATTTCCTGTTCACAAAACTCTGTCACTTTAATTATTTCTATGTTCATAGTCTTGAATATTTTTGTTAAGAACTTTCTCTAATATTTCTTTTTAACTCTCAAAATCCAGTTGGGTAAAACCAACTCTCTGCATATTCAAATCTGGTCTGAACAAGATATTATAAAATGGAATGAGAAATCTTGTTATGAATCTAATCTTTTGACTGTCATTGGAAGAATTTTTTTTATAGTCCCAATTCTCTGTATACTAAATACAGAGAATGGAATATTTCCACATAAGATTTTAGAGATTGGCTTCAGTTTTACTGAAACTATGAAAAGGTCTATTGTAAGGTTTCATCTTTAATTTACACCATAAAAGATTATTAAAAGCTTTATAATAACTTTGTAATCATGTTGTATTTTCTGTATAAAATCCAATAACATGTAATTGGATTTTACATGTTATTGGATTCTACATGTTATTGTGACATTTGTTGTTCTTCATATATGATTCTTGTCATGATGAGAGGAATTTTTATATGGTTTTTTTCAATTGAAGATGAGTTAGCCAATCTCATACAGAAGTAGCAGGGTTTTTTTCTCTCAGAAACTCAAGTTTTTAATCCAATGTACAGGGAAATCGGCCTTAAGAACACATGCAATTTACAGACAAAAAATACTAGTGGTAGTGGACAGTAGATGGTGGAGATGGAGAGTAGCATACCCCTCCTTTGATGAGTCCTTGGAGATGTCACATAATAAAAATAATAATAATGTTTGTTGAGTACTCCTATTAGAAGAAACTTGTCACACTAAAGACTGGAAGATAGATAGTTAGCACGTTTCTTGGTATTTGAATGCTGAAGCAGTAAATACTCTGTTAAGAATTAGAAGTTCCTAAAATGATCTTGGAAGCATCTCTTCATATATTATCATGATGATGATGAATTGGAACAATCTTCTAATTAGTTCTGAAAGACTAGAATGCATCAAAACAGGATTAATGAAGAGCTTCCATATTCATTTTGAAGAATAAATGGTAAGTTATATATCTGGAATTTCTTTCAGAAGTTCAGATAACTCAAAAATTTTATTTTATTAATTTATTTCTTCTTTTTGGCAGTACTACATGAAGTATTGAATGAGGATTGATCCCTGCTGAATTTTATCAAATCAATAGAGAAAGCTATTTAAAACTGCAAAATTTTATATATAACATGGAGAAATCTGTAGACTTAGAGAATTAACTCTCTTATGTCATCAATTTTGTCTCTATCTTATTAAAGCACTTGATATTATTTTAGTTACTTGCTTTTTAAATACAAATTATTTCTATAATGTTGAACTAATCTAGAAGCTTACCACACTACACACACACACATTCACAGATAGTGTAATTTCAGCTTTGTTTTCTTCATGAATGGCTATTGTTGCTGATTTCTTTTCAGCAGCATAAATTAATCTTTGCATCCAAAATTATGGCCAAGTAACAAGTTTTCACTGCATATGCAATTCAAACTACAATGAAAATATCAAATGTTTTTGTTAGCTTTTACTATACCTTTTCACAGTGATGAGAATAAGCCATAAAGGAAAAAATATATAAATAAATAAATAAATATATATATATCTATCTATATATATATATACATACTATTTACGATGTTTGATAGTTTATTGAAATTCCATAATGTATAGCCTGTAAATTACAAGAAATGTGTCAGTGATACCATAGATTTGTAAATATTTTTGCAAAAGAAAAAAAAAAAAGCCACAAAATTTTTGAATGCAAGTCATATTGTTTTCCTTAATTTCCACTTTCTCCTATTTCCCCATGTATATTTCACCCAATGTGGCTACCCTGTTGCTCACTAAAGATTTATAGCAGTCTCCTGTGGGTTGTATATTCACAAAGTACTACTCTGTGTGTGAGAATGAAAAATCTGCTTATGTAACTGAATATAATTTCTGTCTGAAAGAAAAAGACAGAACTTTCAGCTTCTGAGTAAATGATTATTTGTTGAAATCCATTTTTAACAATTCTTACTGAGGATTTGTCTTAACATTTTTTTTTTTTTTTGTAGTAACTTTCGTGTAGTGATTGAAACCACACATTTAGACATGCATAACTTAAATTGATGTATTTGCACTTGTGAAATAGCTTAATATTGATTTGGAAGTGATAAAACATTACTCTGTATTTCTGATAACCAAGGAGAGAAGGCACTGAATAATAAATGCATTTTGTGATAACTTATCAAAGTTATCACACTTTCACATAATTAAATGAAAAATGGATTGATCAAAATCAATCTATATTCTAAACGTGATAGCTCATATAGGAGATTATTAGATCATATGAATCGGTACTTTTTAATTATAGTTGACAAGACATTATATCCTTGTCTAATCCTTTATCCAAGTGGAAGCAAACAAAATTTGCATATTCACACAGAAGCTTTGTTGGTTTACACTTGGAGAAAGGATTAAACAAGAATATAATTTCTTGTTAAGTATAATTGACTTCATAACTAAATCAAAAAAAAAACTTTCTTCAGTGTTTTTTAAATTAAAGTTAGCCAGCTTGGTTGGCTGAATGGATAGCATCTCTGCTTTCCAGCTGTGGATTCAAATCCTGCAGTGGCATGGTTATTTGTGAATGTCTGTAGATAGCAGATGAAATTTCATTGCCTGTAGTGAGACCGTCATCCTGCTTATTGAAGGCCCAGTGGCTTAAAAAGTACCACGTGTGATTTCTAGAAGAGGGTTGCAGGTCTAATCCTTAGCCACACATAGAACCAATGTGCTATAGGTTTTCAAACTTTTATGGATGGAATTGTCATCATATAAAAAAAAAAGGAATAAAAACATTATCTAGAATGGTGCCACCTAAGGAAATAAAGTAGGCATTTCAGTAATTAACTTCACTTCAGATGAGATTAATATTTAATACAACTGATTTTGAAACAGCGCATACACATATAATTAAATTGCTTATAAAATATTTGAAATTTATATATATGGTACTGCAGTCTTATTAAATGTGCAGTTTTAAGTTTTATTTACAAAAATATTAAAGTATAATAGGCACATCAAATCTCCTGTCAGGCAGATTTGATGTGCTTAAAAGAGTAAATTTTGCCTTTGTAAGCCTGTTTGTCGCTAGATATAAAAGTTGATTTCATTTCTGCAGACTGTTATTTGTGATATCCATGTTCTTTGGGTAGTTTTTCTGTTTTGAAAGAAGTAAAACCAAATTTTCTAGGGGAGGGGGAGACCCTTACAGCTTCCATATGAGATTTCTAACTCACCTTGTTGAAAATCCCTTATAAAATGTTCCTGTATATCTTAGACAGAATTTGATAAGTCTTTTTCCATTGAAAGCATATATATATGTCATTATTACCAAACATGCTACAAGGGTACTTAAGCATAATGATAATAGTAATATTGCTGAATAAAATGTTCAAGAAGGTAAACAAAAGAGGAAGTACACAATTAGATACTTATTGATAATATGGGAAAAATATTTTAGCAGCATGTGCTTGATACACTCTGGTATGGTTAAAAACTCCACAACACTAAGATGAAGCCATTTTAAAAGAAACAGATTTTTCTAGTAATCAGCATATACGTTACATGTTCTTAATATGAATCTTTCTGGCAACAAGGATTTGCCCGATATGAAATGTGAAAAACATGAGGCTCTCAGAAGAAAAAACCATTACCTCTATGTGAGAGACTGGCTAACTCAGCTGAAAAGTCCACATATAAAAGTTTCTCTTGAGACATGATTGAAACCCACGTCTTTTCAACATAGGGCAAATGTTGCATCTCCATCAGAAACAGCAACAGAACGTCTCTTGACTTTTATACAAAGAATGTAGTGTCAGAATATTAAAGTGCAAGCTTGACTGTTTTACACTCTTGCTCATTTCTTTACTATGTGCCTTTACAATTCCACATAATTGTTCTACTTTTACTTCTGCCTCAGTAAGAAGAAGCTGAATACTGGTAGCAAAGTGTTTACCTCTTTATCTATTTAATAACTCAAAACATTAATGATAATTGGTACATTTCTGTTATGTCTACCCAGATGACATCTAACAGAAATGGGCAAAAACAGCAGAAAGGATCACCTGAATACTGAAATTTGCACTGATAGTAATAGGGAAGTTAGGGTCCCTCTTTATAAGGCTCTTTATATGACCACATCTGGACTATGATTAGATTTAGTCCTCTAGGTTTTTTTTTAGTGGTAAGGAAGTGATAGAGAGGATTTTTAGAGGCAGGTGATAAGGTGGTGAAAAAGAATGTTCTTGTGAGGAGAGTATGATAGTTTGTAGACTGCAAAAAATTGGGTGACAGGTGGAGAACAAGGGATATGATAGAAACATAAATTACTAAAGGGGATTTAGAGGATAGATGCAGAAAAAAAATTTCACTATATGATAGGAGGATAGAGTTATGATATGATATCATAACTCTATCCTTCAGACGTAACCTATCATATAAGCTACATCTGAAGATGAGTAAGAGTGTCATTAGCAAAGATATTAGAAGTAGATTTTTTTACTTGCATGCTAAACAAGTTAAACAGATTGTAAGAGACTGTTCCCTGGAGATGGCCATCAAATAATAATAATAATGATATACCTTCAATACATGACATACAGAGACTAGAGTTTGAAGTGTTTGATTATTCACAATGGCATTAGATCAGACAGAGAACAACATAAAATCATGTATTACACATGCTTCCTATACATGTGATTAAAAACTTAAATGAGTAAACTCCAATTTATGTCATTCTGATTTTAACAGGTTTGATATAACATCATTAACACATCTAAAATTCAACTGCCAAATTTTGGCCTTTATTTTGACAGACTTCACTTACTATGCTCTGCTATGTTTCAGAAGTTTCTGAAAAATTCTTGCCTGAAGCTTAGTCCTGAGAACTCTTGCACATGTAGCTAGCAGAATCCAACAGTAACAGGAATGTTAAATTCTACTAACATTTCTGTTACTGTGTTAGAAAATCATGATTTCCCCATCATCATAATTAAAGCCAGTTGTTTGCCATTGTGGATAGAGAAATGAAGTTTGGAGGGGGGGCAGAATGGGTTTTCAGAGTGCTTTTTTGTGAGTGCTTCATCAATAAATGAGTTCAAGGAGAAGTATGATAAGTAGTATGGCTTCCCATGATGAGTCTGACTCCCTGAAGATGCTTAATGATAAACTTCCACATTGTGAAAGTTTATCATTAAGCTGTGGAAGACCTCACTTAAATAATGATATATCTATCATATTGAACATTAAACTCATTCACAACATGTATGGCTGGCCTGGTTGGCTAAGTCTCTCCAACCAACAGGCTGTGGGTTTATATCCTACTGTGGGTATGGATGTTGGACGTTTTTTTTTCACTTGGTTAGACTATAAATTACATATTTAGTTGAATCCTTTATCCAAGTATAAGCAAACAAAGTTTGCGCCTGAAGTATCTTCATCACTGGGACAACTCGTCGCAAAGGTGGACTGAGTTCTCATCACTTTCCTTAGTATCCCATAATGCAAAGCATATCTCCTTGCCGACATGTATAATGCTATGCATTATGGGAAGGGTCACTACCCAGTATAATACATAGCATTATACATGTCTGCAAGGAGATGTGCTTTGCATTATAGGATACTAAGGAAAGTGATGAGAACTCAGTCCACCTTTGCCATGAGTTGCCCCAGTCCTGAAGATGCTTCATGTGCAAACTTTGCTTGCTTACACTTGGATAAAGGATTAAACTAAATATATAATTTTAATGTGGGTATGGATGTTTGTGAAAGCCTTTGGGTGATTGTCATCACCCTGCTTATGGAAACCTGAAATGATATTTTTAGGGAAGTTTTTGATTTACTATCCAAAAATATGAGAACAGCATTCTAAGGTTGAGCAGACTAGGAATGTTGGTAGGTGCACAAATGAGAAGTGGGGGCCTAGAAGAAGAGAACACTGTTTTTTCCCAAGACGAAGCTGGAAGGATATGATAAGTCTGCCAAGAAAGGCCACAGGTATAAGTCAATCCAAGAAGAGAGATCTTGACTGGAGATCTGAAGGGAGGGAAGGTAGGGGAGTCAGATCTTTCTTATGAGAAATAAGACATCCAGAGTGGAACATATTGAAGATTGAAATATTCACTGCAAGAGTCTTGCAAAATTAAAAAATATTACTGTTATCAGCAAAACTATGGACAGGATTTGTGATTAGTGATTTCTCCCAAGGTCCTATATAGAACTCTAGAGCATTCTGTCATTGGTGAGGGGAAGCTGAAGAGAGAGAAAGCTATCCACCATATCATGTAATGAACAATTATTAAACGAAGAGCCAACTTCTTTGCTACCTCCAGGTAGCAAAGAAGTTGGCTCTTGATTACTTTCTCCATTTTTTTTTTCAGGGGGCCAAAATGAAACAATTTGATAGTTTTATGGCCAAATGTTATCTCCCTTTATTTTATGAGCATAAGTCTGGGCCAAATACAGGCTTGCATCCCTACTTTTGGAAAAATGCCAGCTGAGTATGATAGTTCTGCAGACTGGAGAGGATCAAGACTGGTTGGTACTCTATAAAGAATTTATCAGATGGCTTTCTGGCAAAAAAAATCAGAGGAAGTATGCAGTGGTCTCTTCTTGGTATAGTGGAAGATAGAAGGGTCAGAGAAGACTTGAAGATAGTCTTATACGATGGTTAAAATGGGTAAGGAGTAAAAAGGAAAACACCTTACTTAGAGAAGTAATTTATTGTTATCCAAATAGCATGAATTTTTATAACTAACAATTTTGTGTAAACAGTAATAATTTCCTTTGTTTGCATTTCTGAAGATTACTTTTGCATAGCTCCAATTATTTTGTTTTTTAACAGGAACTTCTAGCGTTTTGTTCCTTTTTAATTTTGTAGTAGAATTTTGGTATTTCAGCATACAATTATTAGTTCTGTACTAATAATTGTATGCTGAAATACCAAAATTCTACTACAAAAGTAGTAGATTTTCAGTCTAATACTATTTCTGTCCCATTATTAATATAAAATTAAAAAAAAATCGTTAAGTAGTAACCAAATATGAAGGTTTGACAAATATTCTAATGGTCATCTTTCTCTTCAAGAATATTCAGGTTTTTTTTTATGGTTAATATTCATTTTAAAACACATTTTAGTCAGTAATGTTAAATATCATTTTTAAGCTTTAGAGGTTGGTTATGCACCTTCTCTTTGTCCATTAAAGCTTAGCTCTTTTATGTTCATGTTAAAAAACAAACAAACTGGACCTAAGTGAAAGTAATTTTCAGAAATCCAAATCATAGAAAATTATTCAGAATTTATTCAGTTGGCATTTCTTTTTTTTTTTTTTTTTTATATACATACATAAAAAAATGTTGCTAATCATGTGATGCTGATTCAGGGCATTACTATTGAGAATGTCAGCCATGCCTTCTTGTCCCTTACAAAAACTATTGGTGTAACTTTTGTCTGCCTGTGCTTCTACCTCTTTCTCATCCAAATGGTAGTATTGCAACTCCTGTCATCATTCCTCTAATCCAGCTCATATATAGATGAAGAAAGCAAATCACCTTACCAGGAACATTTGCACGCCTTTTGTAACCTTCTGCAGAAAGATATCAGAAAAATTGTGAACAAAAAAAGCTTCTGGTTCTGATGGATTCCACCATTTGTCCTCAAGAGATGTGCTCCTAAATTAACACTTATTCTTTATGATCTGTATACTATATGTCAGCTGAGTATAATACTATATTATACTCAACTGTCTTCCACCCTATTACATTGGAGACAGGATTGCATATAGCTAGTGTCTAGTATCAGGGACTTCTCAACAATTTAACATCTTATGATCTGTTTTCCTCCCTTTGGATTGCCAGGTCATTATGTGTAATGGTGGAAGGTGTTTTTCCTCAGATTGTCCTTGTAATGCAGGTGTTCCTGGAGGCTCTGTTATTTCACCAACCCTCTTCCTTATATATGATCTGCTCTCGCTGACCTGAAACTCTAGCAACAGTTTTGCTAATGATAGCCCTATCCACTTATCCTGTTCATATGATAAACTTTGTAGTTCTAAAACATCTCAAGCTTCAAGATCATCATATGATAAGTACTCTATTAAAGTTGGCATTTCTTCTGATCTTCACACCATCCTGCAATAGGACAACAATAACTTAGTCACCACTCAGTTCTTTTCCACTTACTTTTGATAATGCTGAACTTAACAGTTAAGACCCAATCTCACTCTTCTTGAACTGACTCTTGCTCCTAGTCATTCCTGACATAATTTGCATCACTTTTATAGCATCTTCAGCTGTTCACTCAAGATGTTGTTTCTCTCTGCTCTAACATTTGGAATGGTGCATCTAAGACCTCTAAAATTTCTTGATGCAGTTCAGTTGACTGATGACCCCTCTCTTATTCCCTTTGGCCACTGTCTCAAACTGCCATCCCGCATTATGTCTCCTCTCTAAATCTTTCCATGGCCACTATTTGGCAGAACTATCCTATTCCCCCCCCATTTCTGCAAAACCTACAGGAACACAAGCAACAGCTGCCCAACATCCTTTTACAGCTGAACTGCAGATCCACCAAACTTGTTATTCCCAATCCTCTTATCTATCTCACTTCTGTGGAACAGCCTTCCCCATGAAGTATATCTCAAGGATTACAACCTCCATCTTTTCAAGAATATTAACTGATTACCTTACTCTTTACTGCAAAACCTTCAGGAACACCTATACAGCAATACCTAAAATCTCTGCCATGGACTATTAAAATTACATAGGTACTATTGCCATTGTTATATTATAGTGTAATACTGTAAAGGGTGTATCAGTATTATGATAGTCCAACACAATTAATAGTTCATGACTAGTTTTTTATTAATTTCTTCTAGATTGGTCTTTTATTTGTCCTGTTTCTAATTTGACCAACTTACATTTCTGACTTCTAAAGCACACTTAATTGTCTGCAAACCTATATCTTTCTTGGAATCTTTTTTTCCTGCAAGTTTAGTTTAAAACACTTTTTTTGTTAATTTTTTACCTTCCCTTCTATTTAAGTGACTATCCCATGCATTCTTGACTATTTAAGAAAGCATAAACAAAGAAAGTTTTCTGATATTTTTGTTTTTAATTTGACTAAGGCAGTGATGCCATCTGTTTCAATTCTCCTAATTTTCCCTATAACTCTCATATCAGTGGTTCTCACTGATCAACCATTTTATATTTAACCCAACTCTCAGATTCTGACAACATTAGTAAGATTTAGCAGAAAAGAAAATGATGCAATCATAGAGATAAAATATAAAGAGATATATTTTCAGGGAAGACAAACTACGATGAGGGACTTGGTAGCCTAGTTTTGTCTTGATGAGGAAGTGGTAGTGATGATTCAGAGGCATGTGAAAGATAGGGATAATGCTCATGGCAATAACTTGAGCAGGACTGTGGGAGATGGTGCAAGATAGAAACAAACAAACAGAACAAAATATGTAACTGGCAGACCATGCATTGGATCTAACATCCCCTTCACAAAGGATTACATGCAAGAAAACCAATGTGTTATTCAGAAGTCATTATAGGTTCAGAAAGATTATTTTAAGAGTCAGGCATGGCTATGAAGAATTCTTCTAACCTGAACAAGTATGGTTGCATTAATTTGCCAATAATTTAGGAGATTGTCATCTTAAGATCAGCTCCCACATGACTGTAATACCTCTTCTTCTCTCTTTTTTTTTTTCCACATTAGAAGTTGCCAAATTATGATTTTAGATCTTTTATCAGTTATAATTTGAATTGTTTCACTTGCTCACTGCTGTGTGTGAACTATAACATGCTGCTTTGTGCTCTGAAGATGTTACAGTTCCCTTGTATAAGGTTTTGATCAGGTAACATATGAACTACTGTGTGCAGATTTGATCATTTGGTTTTCAAGGGGATGAAGAGGGTCCAGAGAAGGTTTACTAAGTCAGGGTCAAGTCTATGGAATGCCAGATATGAGGAGAGATTGAGGGAATGCAACTTGAAGAGCCTTGTGAAATAAGAGGGGACATATATGTTGGTGAGGGATTACCAATTAATGTAGAGATTTTTCGTAGAGTAGAGGGAGGTAAAGGTAGAACTAGAAGCCATCCTGGAAGGTTTGAGCAGGGGAGTAAAAAGTAGGTTCTTTGTGTGGAAAGTGATTAGTGAGTAGAATACATTACCTGAAAGTGTGGAGAGTGCAGAAACTATGAATGGGTTTAAGGCATGGTTCAATAATCTTTTTGCATGAGAGAGTGCAGATCTCCTGCAATGAGTCCTTTGACTCCATGGAGAGATGTTAATAATAATAAGAGGTGCAAATTAAACTCACAGAATATAGTGCAATATACTAATGCCAAAGCTGTTATATGCAGTGTTTTTACCCCTCCCCACTATCAACAAAAAAAAAAATCCCTTATTCTACTCTTATAAAACTTTCTTGCATCCTAAATAGAAATTGACCTCAAGACAAGTGACACAGAGATAAGAAAGTTGTTCCTCTTTATAAGACCTTGATACTTTTTTTATATTTTTATTTTGCCCTTACACGAAAGACAGAATAGCCTATAACAAATAAATGCCATGTGTGGGCTGGAGTCAGGAGCAAGGTAATCTGTTGATATACTTCTTTGATTGCTGGAGGTTGCAGTCCTTTTGAAATACTTCACAAATGAGGCCGTTCCACAGAATTGAGGTGGATGGAATGAAGATGACTGGGAGTAGCAAGTTCGGTGTGTATGCAATTTGACTGTGAAGCGATGTCAAGCAACTGTTGCTTAAGTTACTATAAATCTGGCAAGAATGGGAGGCATAATGGATGCTAGTTCTACTGAATATTAGCCATTCAAATATCTGTAGAAGAGACAGAATGCAGAAACTCATCTATGTGAAAGTGACTGAAGAGAGTCTGTTAAAGGTGCTATTTATCAACTGGACTGCCCTTTTCTGAATGGCATCAAGAATTTTTAGGGAGGTCTTAGGTATGCCACTCCATACATGAGAGCAGCATTCCAATGTTGGTCAGATTTTGGATTTATACGGAGAAGTACCATCTTCAGCAGAAAAAGATGCAAAGTTTTTTGGGAAGCTGATGATGCTGTAGAAGTAATATGGTTGTGCCAGGAAAGGTTTGGAGTAAGAATCAGTCCAAGAAGAGAGATTGGTCTTGACTGTTGAGCTGAGCATTATCAAAAGTAAGTGGAGAAGATCTGAGGTCTTTTTTTATGGGAAAACAAGCAAAAATGGGTTCTGGAATCATTGCAGTTGATTAGGTTGCTTTCACCCCAATCAAAGATACCATGGAGATCAATATTTAGGACACTTATTGCATACAGATGATCTTGAAGCTTGAGATGTTTGAGCACTGCAAGGCTTGTAATATGAGTAGGACGAGTGAAGTGTGCTATCAACAGTAAAACTATGAATAGAATTTGCAGTCAAGAAAGCAGGTTGTTCATATAAATCAGGAAGAGGGTGGGTGAAGTGACAGAGCCCTGAGGGATACTCGCATTGACAGGAAGGTCTGAGGAGAGAACACTATCCACCATTGTACAGAAGGATTGATCTGAGAGAAAACTGGTAACCATTTACATAACGACGAAGGCAGTCCAAATGATGGTAACTTGTTGAAAATTCCTTGATTCCTTGAAAATTCCAGACCTTATCAAAAGCTTTGGAGATGTCAAGAGCAATGGCACAGGCTTCTCTGAACCTTTGCATGGGATTGGTTCAAAGGTGCGTGATGTAAGCCAAATCTCCTGTGGATGTTAGTAACAAAATCCATACTGGTGGTCACTAATTAGATAGCAGTTCTTAAAGTGTTGAATAAGTTGACTGTTGACAACCTTCTCCATTACTTTAGACAAAATTGATGTAAGAGCAATAGGTTGATAGCTTGATGTTAAACATTTATCTCCTTTTTTGGGAATTGGGCTTTCCATTTGCTGAATAGCAGGTGAGTACACTTTAGTGAATAGATGGTTGAGAACAAGTGTTAGTTCAGGAGCACATCTCTTGAACACAATGGGTGGAATTCCATCAGGACTGGCTGCCTTTGTGGTATCCAAGATTCTTCTGATATCTTTCTATCAGAAGGTTACGGGAGACATTAGATGCAATGTTCTAGGCAAGGAAGGAGGTAATTTGCCATGGTCATCTATGTTGGAATTGGAAGAGAAGAATGAAGCCAAGATATCAGCCTTGTTTTTAGGTGACATTACAATGCTATCATTAGGGTGAGATAGGTAGCACAGATGGATAAAAATTGTACCCAACAGTTTTGGTGAGAGATCAGAAGGTGCACTGCCAGTGAGTTTTATCCTTGTTGAATTTAGACTTTGACCTTTTAATGCTGGTTTTACAAGAGTTGCAGGCAACTGTGAATGAAGCTGGCATTTTGGTCTCAAACCACTTGTAAAATGCTGTGTGCTTTTTTTGGAGATCCATGGTTTAGATATGCGTTTGTTAATTTGAACAGAGTGAAAGTTTCAATTCCAATATGGATTATTTCTGTAACCAGATCACAACAGGTATCTGGATCTGAGGAATGAAATCAGTAGTCTGACCGTGGAAAGAAGGAGTAAAGGTCATACAAGTCCTCCCACTTAGATTGTTGTAATGCCAGAGCACGTGAGGTGATATTTCTTTGGAAAGGAATATCAGAATGCACCAAAGTACAAATACCTCCCTTATGGCAAAAGGAGTTATATAGGATGCAATTTGGACAAGATGAGTTGTGGTTGATTTAATAGAAATTTGAGGTTCAGCCAGAAATAAAACATTAATTAACAATAAAGTTGATGCCACAGATGTTGATATTGAATTGAATACTAAAGATTTTTTGTGTGATTTCTGAGTTTAACTTTTTTTTTGGAATTTTGGAGGGAGGGTTTCTTTTTTAATTTAACTGCAGAGACATTATACCTATTTAGACTAAGTTTCATGTTTAATGTTGCAAAAATTGAAGAGAAAAAGATAAAAGAGAAACATGCAGTGGGAGAAAATAATCTCTTGAACAAACAGAGGGAGCCCTACAGTCTAAGATTTTTAAGAAGGTGCAGATCCCAAAGAAATACAGTCTTGGGACCACCTTCAAACCTCATCTGGAAAACTCATCCAGAGGCAATAAGCCCAACAGCCAGGAACACACAGTCAATGGTGGCACTGTTTAAGACTGTAGGCCTCTGTGTTTTTCTCTTTTCATAGTCTCACTTACTGATGTAGTGCTTGAATGCATTATCTATGCTAGTGTATGGTTCCCCTGATGATGTCAATATAACTTTGATAAAATATTGCAATTAATAATTAAATAATTATTTATTAAATCTTGCATGTTTTCATTTACCCACAGATGGCATTTGTTTGCTATAGGCTCTTCTGCCTTTAGTGTGTGGGAGAAATATATTTAAAAAAAATTTCCTAAAACGAGAAAACTTGTCCCTATCTTGGTGATCTGCTTCTGAATCATCACCACCACTCCCTCATCGAGATGAAACCAGGATACCAAATCTAAGCAACAGAATGCCAATGAATTGGGTCAGTGATGTGCAATACACAGCCTCTCCTGGTCAAGTCAATCCTGCCTTCTCGTGGTGTGGCCTGTTTCTACTAAAGGAGATTTGGTGACAGCGATTATTCCCTTCCTAATTAGAGTAGATGTCAACTAGTTCTAGGTGGTAGATGACTTTCATCTCCAGGTGAAATACCACCAAATTACTTATTGGGGACCTGAAATGGTTACCTTTATGTTTGGTTCCCAGAGCAAGAGTTGCAAGTTTTTCTCTCTTACCCCAACCTTCAACAGGTAGCATGAGTGACACCCTTAGAGGGCATGCCAAACATACTGCAGGAATCCAGTACCTCCCCCATTTTTGAGGTTATAGCAGTAAACCAATTCTGCAGGATGGCCACAGTTAGTGTACGGGACAGAACCAGATGGTAATGCTTCTTTAAGGAGGGGAGGCTTCCTAATCAAATGGTGCATAATATCACTGACAACTATACTGCCTGGCCATTTCTGGAGGGGAATCTATGTAATGGTGTGCAGGGTCACTTTCGAGGCCATATTGTGGTTTTGAGACTGGATTCTTTCTGTATGGGAGACTCCAGTCTCAAAATGGTGAATAAATCAAAGCTTTGTGGGTTGCAAAATTTTAGCTGATATGGTGGAAAAGAGAGGATATGATAGAACCACATAAATTACTTAAATGGCTTTTATAGAATTAGATATACAAGAAATTTTTAAATACATGTTGGGAATAAGGGCTCAACACTGGAAGCTGAATAAGCATATGTTATCAAGGATTTTTAGATTGAATGTGTGTGAAGAGAAGTATGATGGATGTGTGAAAATTGGTTGATGTGATCCTCTCACAGTGAGTCCTATCAGTGGGAAAATAATATCCTTGCTATGTGGGAATATGATTATATCCAAACACACATTGAGGATATTTATAGTTATGAGAATATGTCTCATAATCAACTTTAGTGTAAACTGGATATGATTTTTATATTATTTTTTTAAAACTCTTGCAGTCTAATGCCAGCCTGGTTGGCTGAGTGGTTAGCATACCCACTCTCCAACCAACAGATTGTGAGTTTGAATCCTGTCATAGGCTTGGATGTTTGTGATTGTCTTTAGGTGGGAGATGTATTTCATTGTCCAGTGTGAGACTACCTCCCTGCTTATTGGAGGCCTGAAGTGGCTTGAAAATGTTCTGTTTGATCTCTAGGGCAGGGTTTCTAGACTATGTAAAAAAAATAGAAAAAAAAAAGCTACAAAAATATATAAAATTGATGAAAGTGGGGGGGGGGACCACTTACAGTACAAAAGTACTATCATCATCATCAAATTCCTGCCATGTACCCTCAAGGGGTGTACAGGATATGACAGTACTACATGAAAAAATTACATCATTACTAACTTCCTATCTACAATTTTCCTCCAAATCAGTCTGTTACTTGTCAAGACTCCAACATTATCAGATCTTATATTTCTATCGTCTAAGGCACTTTGTACCGTATCAATCCACCTATATCTTGGTCTTCCTCTGGGTCGTTTTCCTGCCAACCTGGCAGAGAACACTTGTTTTGCTAATCTTTCCTCTCCCATTCTATTTAAGTGACCATACCATCTGAGATTAGCTCTGCTAACGCATTCCTGGATGCTGACAATGTCAAGTTCTTTCCTAATATCCTCATTTTTAATATGATATTGCCATTGATGCCATCTGTTCACGCCTCTAATCTTTCTCAGGACTCTCATATCTGCGGTCTCTAGTCTTTGGTCAAGTGTTTTACTTCTGACCCAGCTCTCAGATCCATAAGTTAAAATTGGTTTGAACACAGTCTTGTATACAGCTAATTTAGTGTTCCGACTAATTTCTTTCTTATTCCATATGAATTTATTCAATTGACTTCCCACGATACCAGCTTTGCTGATTCTGTTGTCTATTTCTATATTTAGTTTACCATCTTCAGTAAAAATTGTGCCCAAGTAGCTGAAATGTTTTACTTGTTCCACAGGTTCTCCATTCACAACACAGTTGACATTTTCAATGATTCTGCCTATTTTCATTGTCTTTGTCTTTTTATTGCTGACCTTCATACCATATCTATTACAACAGCTATTCAATTTAGTCAGAGAATCTTGCAGACTTGTAGCGGATTTATTTAGAAGTATAACATCATCCGCATAAAGCAAAGAGCTGACATTAACATCTCCAATTTTGATATCAGGTTTAATACCACATTCCTTCATAATGTGATCCATATAGATAATGAATAACAGAGGGGATAATGTACATCCTTGTCTCACACCAGATTTAACATTAAACCATCTTCCTGTACTTCCTTCAATTCTAACTGCTGACTCACAACTCAAATAAAGACTAAGTATTGCTTCATATAATGCCCCATTGACACCATATAACTGCAGCGTATTGAATAGCTTCTCTCTTGGCACCTTGTCATATGCCTTTTCCAAATCGACAAAACTTAAATACAGATCTTTGTTATATTCCCATGCTTTCTCGACTATTTGTCGTAAAGTGAAGATCTGATCCTGACAGCCTCTATTTGGCCTGAATCCAGCTTGTTCTCCACCAAGCTTTTCTTCCACAATTCTTCTCAACCGTTTCTCAAGTATACTTGCATAGATCTTGCCAGGAACACTCAGTAGGGAAATACCTCTGTAATTCTCACATTCAGTTTTATTTCCCTTTTTATATATGGGTACTATGAGAGCTCTACACCAATCATCGGGAATTCGTCCCTCTGTCCAGGCTTTCTGAACTATGCAGTGCAGCCACTGTAAGACTCTTATACCACCATACTTCAGCATTTCTGGTCGAATATCATCTACTCCTGCTGCCTTTCCACATTTCAAGCCTTTGATGGCTTTTTCTACTTCAAGTATAGATATGTATTCCTGACTGCATGCCTGGTCAGTGTTTTTTATCACTGTGCTGTCATCACTGCTTGTTTCATTTAGCAGTTTTTCAAAGTAATTACTCCATACTTCAAGGATATCTTTTTCTCCTGTTTTCATTTCACCTTTATCATCTCTAATTCCTTTTACAGCACTCTTTCCTCCATTCCTAAGCTTCTTCAACAACCTCCAGAATATTTTGCCACCTTCTTGATATTTATTTTCTATATTCTTGCCAAAGTCCTCCCATGACTTTTGTTTAGCTAGTTTTACACACTGTTTAGCTTTCTTACATTTGTCTCTGTATTCTGTAAGAGTAAAAGCTGACTTATTTGCCAGGAACTTTTGATATGCTTTCTTCTTTTCCTTCACTGCCTCTTTAACTTCCTGTGTCCACCAGGGAGTTCTGATTTTTTTATCTTTGCACACAACCTCACCACATGCCTCTCTGGCAGTATCAATCAATGTTTCCTTCAGAGTTTGCCACTGAATCTCCAAGGTTTGATTCCTGTTCTCAAACTCTTTCATTTTCTTTTCAATAATCTTTCTGTATTTTAGTCTACAGTTTACATCTGAGAGCTGCTCAACTTTTATTCGCTTTAAAACTTTCTTACATGTTATTCTTTTCAATATGAAATTCAATTTTATCCTGCTCAAGACTAAATAGTGATCACTTCCAATTTCAAATCCTCTGTACACTCTGGTGTCCTGCACCAGGGAGAAAACATCACTATCAACAATAACATAGTCAATGAGACTTTTCTTATTCCTAGCCTCTTCTCTCCATGTGAATTTGTGCACATTTTTATGTTGGAACATGGTGTTAGTAATAACCAGTCCATGTCCTGAGCAGAAATCCAACAGATATTTGCCATTATTATTAGCTTTGCTCTTTTCTCCAAATTTTCCCAAAATATTTTTGTATGTCTCACAATCATTTCCTACTCTACTATTTAGATCCCCAACAAGGACCAACTTTTCCTTTTTCATTGTGTCAGTTGCTTTTTCTAAAGCCTCAAAAAATTCCTCCACTTCTACCTTAGTAGAACCTTCTGTGGGACCATAGGCACAAATAAGTCTCATTGTCCAGTTCCCCATTCTCATATTTGCCCACATTACTCTACTTGAGACTGACTGCCATTCAAGAAGATTAGCCTCGTATTTTGTGTTGAATACTATGGCTACTCCTTCTTTTCCTTGATTGTTATTGCCTGAATATAACATTTTGTATTTATTGCTCAGAAAGATCTCACCAGTTTTGGTCTTTTTTGTTTCAGTCACCCCTATTATGTCGATCTGGTACTTATCTAATTCCTCAGCTAGCTCCATTTCTTTGCCATTCAGGCTTCTTACGTTGATAGTACCGATCTTTAACTCTGGTGATGTTGAGTTGGGGTTTGTTTTCAGATTTGTTCCAGTAGCTGACTTTTCGCTGTTCGCCCTGGTTCCCCTGGCGAAAACAACGGGGGCCTTGTTTAACCGGGCGACGCCCCAGCCGGCATGAAATTTTGTCATGTTGTACCATCAAAAAAAAAAAAAAAAAAAAAAAAAAAAAAAAAAGACAAAAGTACTATAGGTTTACTAATAACTTTTCATGGGCAGGAACCACATAAAAAAATAATCTTTAAAGATAACTTGGGCATAACTATAAAACAATAAAATTACATGATAACCATAGTAATAAACTTTAATGAAAGTACAAACATTTCGTTCTGATAATAAATAACAGTACATACAGAAAATTAAATGAGAATTCTTGTTTTATGTAAACATCAAAAATAATATTATTTATTAATAATAATTTCTAGTGTGGCAACAGTTTTTAATTGGTACTCTGATTGTTGTGTGCACCTTGTATTCCTGTTCTTTGATTTGCTTGTTGTTTCCATAATGATGTACTGTTATTTTCAGTATGAAATATTTGTACTTTCATTAAAGTTTATTATTGTGGTTATCATGTAATTTGGTTGTTTTAAAACTCTTGCAGGACATCTTCATATTGGTTACAGCACAGCACTATTCTACAGAACACTGCTTGAGGAAAGTGAACATATATATACTACTTTACTGCTCAAAGGGTTAAGGACCTTTGTAGATTGGTAAACAAGAATAATAATAATGTTGCCCATGATGAATCTTGCAACCTCTGTGGAGTAACAAGACTCATCATGGGACTGCTCATCTTAGACAACGCAAAGTTTATTATACGATCCTAAAACCATTTACTATCTGCATGTTAATCACCCTATCAAATAGTGCATTCCCTGGCTCTCCATGCAAAAAAAAGACACTTCTACCTTCTTGTTGACCATCTCTCCTTTTGCAAATTCTTGGGATAGCCTCTTGTTCTTGTTCCATTCCCCTGTCCTACTATATGAAACACCTCCCCAGCATCAATCCTGTAAAGACTTCTCAACAGTTTAAATGTCTCAGCCATATCACTCCTTTGTCTTATACCAACCAAACTGTAGTTGGTAGGTAGAAGACAAAGCCCCAGTCTATCCTCATAACTAACATTGTGCAGTCCTCAATATTATTTTTGTTATCTGCCTCTGCACCTTCTTCAAGGAAAAGGTCAAAACTGCATTGATAGGGATGGGATTAAAAACCACTTATTGGATATTGCTGTCTTCTGCATACTGATATCATCCAAGCAGTTTATTAAAAAAAAAAAAAAAACCTCTAATGTCTTTCATTCCCCAAGGGAACAAAGCTGTTTTAGCTGTAACTAACTTTTTAAGTATTACTGTCTGAAGTAGTATGAGTTCTATGGTGGATTTTTCTTAAGTTGTAGGATTAAACACACAAATTTGTCTTCTTCTTCTTCTTCTTCACACATTAGATGGGGTATCTGTTGTGACCAAGACTTCATCTTCTTTAATAGTATCTTTTAATCTTTTCCCCACACAAATTTGTGGTAGGGAAAAATCCTACGTGCCTGTATCAAAGATTGACTAACTCAAGAAGTAGCAAAATCCTAAAAAGTTCCACTAAGAAGAACCTAATTTATTATGATCTTTCTTCAGGTAGCATAGCACCATGATTAAACAGGGCTACATGGACACTATATATATATATATGTGTGTGTTTGTTTGTTTGTGTGTGTGTGTGTGTGTGTGTGTGTGTGTGTGTGTGTGTGTGTGTGTGGTGAAAGTATATATATAAACATATCCTTGAAAATAAATTAATATCTAGGAAATTATTAGTCAAGTTTCTTTTATAAATTAATAAAAGAAAAGAATTATTTAAGAGGAATTTAAAGTGAATGAATCAAAACTTTAAATAATTAAAGCATGGTATGTGGAACAAATGAGGAGATCATGAGCTCAGCTAAGGTGCAAAGTGCTAGAAACTGGGTTTTTAGTGAGCAAAGTAAGTAGAATCTGTTTCCTTTACATTATCAGATCTTAAAGTTCTACTTCCTCTTTCCCCAACAGCTGGAAGAAATGTTGGAAGGACTACTTTTTAATTGGAAAGTGTCAACTCATATCTTTTCATTGAGACTCCCACAATGAATCCTTTCCAAGGACTCATTGTGGGAGTCTTTGATTTATAAAGACACACCATGATGAACTGACCAGTCCCATAAAGAGGAAACAGTGTTCCTTTCTAGAAACTTGTGTTCCTCTTCCTCTCCTACTCTCAGTGACAGGTTATAATTTTCTCTTTAAGGGTGTAATGCTTTGTTTTCACATGGTATTATACCTATGAAGCTTTGACATACACACACACTACTAGAAATTTTAAAACCCTTTCAGTTTCAGACTGATATAAACATAAAACACACACACACATATTTAGGTGACTCAAATTATTTTTTTCAAGAGCAGCGTTCTCTTTAGACTGTGCATGGTCATTGGAAGAATAGGTTACTAACTTAAACAAACAAGAAGTTTGTGCAGTCATTCATGTAAGCAGAGGGTTGCCCAATAATTCTATGGAATCCATGAAGAAGTGAGAAAAATCTGTAGTTATGCTGTTGGTAGACAATTTTTGAATAGATATAATTAACTAGGCAGAGTGGATATTAAATCCAACATTATTTCAAAGCTGAATGTTTGTAGAAACTATGAAAGTTTTGTAAGTTGACCTGAGAGCTTACGAGAATACAACCCTCGGCATCCCCAAGTTGCCTTCGCTTGGACTATATGGGTCTTGCTCAAGCGTCCATATTCGCCTTTTAATTAGTCCATTTGATAATAGTTTCACTGGCCTGACAGCTGTTTTGAACTATTAATATAATAGTTCAAATAATTTGAAAATTGATATAATTCATTTTTTTTGTTGTTTTAAATGCCAAATACCTATACTAAAGTAATCTGCTGCATTTCTGTGAAATGTGAATGCTGTATTCAAGGTCAGGCTCTTTTAAATTGTCATCTCAACTTTATGATGGCAGGAGGAGATTATTGTAAGCTTGTCAAAACATCCTTAGTTATTTCAGGCAGTTCATAGTATTCAAGAAGAGCATGGTATGATCACTTAAATAAAGTGGAAGAGAAGAAACACTAGCAAATCAGGTGTTTGATACCGGAATAGCAGAGAAAAGACCCAGGGGATGACCAAGATTTAGATGGATTGATGCAGTTAGAAGTGCATTAGAAGACTGACATATAACATCTCACAATAGCAGGATCCTGACAAAAAACAGACTAATCTAGAAGAAAACTGTTAATAAGAAGTTAGTAATAATTCAAATTTAATCATATAGTACTATCATAGTATTCAAGTACACTCCTTGAGGGTTCATATGAGGCATTCAATAATGATAAATAAATGTCTCTAACTGATCTTAAAAAGATAGCATATGAATAAACTAAAGGGGAGCCAAAGCCACACAACACCAAAGAAATTCTTCACAGTGAGCTTAGCTGATCACAGAAATCCTGAGTAATTAGGGTTATTGGTTTACACATGTTAATTTCTGCAATTTCACAACTAACTGTCAAAAATTACTTTAGTTGTTGATCTCCATATTTGAGGGATGCAGTTTTGAAGAGAATAAGAAGTGACAAGGCATTTTTTTTTTTTTTTTTTGCCTTCCCAGACAGATACTATGTGGAAAAATAAAATTTCTATTTTTGTGAACAACAATGCAATGGTATGTTATACTATAGCAAATTTATGCAATAAAATCAGTAGAATATTACATATATAGAAATTATTTTTATGCATTTATACAAATTACTAAAATATATTAGAAAGAAAGAACAAAAATTTTTGCCTTGACAACAATATCACAAATGGGATATGTGCTGATATTATAATAATCAATTTTGCTATTACACAAATTAATTAAAAATTTTATACAAATAAATTCTGTAATGCCATTTCATTCCTCAAAGGTGGCACCCTTTTACCTCTAACTTTCTGGAAATTAGTAGGCAGCCAGCTTCCATCTCTGGCCATTACAAGATTGTATGCATTCCCATGGCATGCTAAATAATAAGCAATGTGCCTAATCTTAACTATTATTTAATTGGTATGTATTTCCACTTGTTTTATACTTGATTTGGCAGAGTTTGGTGAAAAACTTCACTTTCATTCAGGAGAAAAATTCCCATTCACCTATGACAGAAATCAACTAACTGGAGTCTACTGAAAAAAAGGTCTCACAAAAAAAATTCTAGTCATTGACTAGAAAATAACCTACAAGGTATTATTTCTTTTGTAGGCCTAGGACTCCATTAAAAAAGAAGAAAAAATACTGATACTGCATCCCAAGTAATGGCAGTTTCCAACATCAAAAATGTGCTTTATATGTTGATGAGTTAACTGATTCATGCAACTTCACAAATTAGGAAGTTATGATTTAATTGGAACTTTTTTTTTTTTTTTTTTTAAATTTTCAATTGCAAGGTAATCTTTCTCAGATTGTGTTAATGAATGACGTGATGCAATTATCGGTTCTTTAAACAAACAAGAAACGCAAGTCTTAATTCTTGCACTACATAAAAAAGTAAATTAGAATTAGTAGCTTTTGGATACCTTCAACCTTTGGTTTCATGATACTAAATATAGAGATTAGTGTTTTACCATTTCACCCATTAATAACATATAATTCTAAAATTACACCATCCAACAAGAGCATCTGACTAGAATCAGCATTTTTTTCATAAGCTGATGATTCTCGCAAGAAATTTTAGGAGTGCTAATGCAAAAAAAAAAATCTGCTTGTTTTATTAAGCCATTCTTAGTTGCAGGAGTTTAGTTGTATAATACGAATTGTAGAAATAAAAATCATTATGCTACATCTCTATGATTAGTTTAACAAACTGTGATCAGGCTGAAGACCCTTATCTCTCCCCTATTTTCTTCAGTAGTATCAATACTTTAGCAGTGCTCAAGTTGTGTGATTATTAAAATCCAATTTGCCATTATGCCAACCCTCAAATAGGCTTCCAATTATAACTGCATAACATTTAGCAGTGCAAATAAATTAAGCTTTGATGCATGTACCATTATATTTCAATTTCTCAACAAATAACCTTTTATATGAAATGCTTTCTCCTTCTTCTTTTATTTCATTTTTCTATATATTTAGTAACGATATCCTAGTCTTGAATGTGATCTTTTTTTTCCAGAAAAGGCTAAACTATGTTTGGTAATTAGTTGAATATGCTGTACATTAGATCTACACTGCCATTCAAGATAAAAGATAACAATAAACTTACTTTACCAACAACAGAATAGGTAAAGCATTACATATGCTCAGAATCTGAAGCATGCATATATTTATATATATATACATGTATATTTACTGTATTCAGAGATAGCTGTGTTATTTACAATTAGAATACATTATCTAGTAATTTTAGTGATCTATCTGTATTTCAAGTTTTGCTTAGCATCTATACAGAGTGGCTAGCGTTATCTACAGTCAGTCATCATGTATGTTGATGCTATTGATCATGTTTAGTGATGAAACAGAATTATTTTCCTTTGCATTCTATGAAAATATGACAATGATCATTTAAATGTGTTTGAAATTGAAATTGAATGGATAATTGAAAGAGACCTAGAGGGGTGAAAGCATTCCCTTCTTTGGGTAGGATTAATTCAAAACTCTCATGTACAGTTTATTTCTAATTTGCAAAAAAATAAAAAATAACATAAAGTACCTACATGTTTCTATTTCAGTTTTAAAACATTCAAAATAATAATTTTGGCACACTCTCCCTCGATGTCTTTGGACTCCCTGGAAGTGTCAAATAATAATAATAATAATAATAATATCTTTACAAAAAACAATTCATAATATAAGAGGTTAAATTCACTCAACATAAATGGGCCTACTACCATCTGTTTCCCCCCCCCCTTCTCCAGTAATGCATCACTAACTACTGCTTGACTTATAAAGAATCAAATCTTCTTGTTCCTTTCCTTGCTTATACATCTATTAATGTTTTTTTGTAGACAGTTTAATTCACAACACAAGATGCTAATAAAAAAATTAATTGTGATATATTTACTTGGCTGCTATTTTGCTGATTTTTCTCCCAGCATCTTCAGATCATAAACAGTTTGCCACATATGCAAAGAGCAGCAATTACTTAATAGTGGGAACAGCTTAAAATGATAACTGGATAACATAAAAAATTAAAATCCTAATCATACATAATATTGTTAAATACAGAGATAGGTTGACAAGTATTAATTCAATCTTAAAATAACTCGCCCAGATTTTTGGTAAATTGATACAGCCATACTCGTGGTTTGAAAAATGCTCTAAAGCTGCTGCTGATCCCAAAAGCAGTCTCTCTCTCTCTCTGACATGTAGTGATGTCTGTGTACCACTTTTGTTTTCTTCCATCAAATCCTGAGTGAAAAGGTGTCCAAGGCAATGGTCTGCTAGTCCCAACTTATCATAATAATGGTGCTAAATGTATTTCTTACATTTTCCGAGGCAGATGTGAATAGTTCTTCCCACTCGTACTATGGACAGAAAGATCTGTTGTCACAAGTACAGGGTACTGCATATACTCCTGATGTGATACAGTAGAGAGTTTGTCCTTAGGTGAATGGATGGGACTGCCAGTTTGATATATGGTTTAAATTTGCCAGCCTGGCTGGCCGAGTGGTTAGCGTATCCGCTCTCCAGCCAAAAGGCTGTGGGTTTGAATCCTGCCGTGAGCATGGATGTTTGTGATTGTCTGTGGAAATACTAGTCGTCGTCGGTAGATGGCTTTGGTGTAGTTGTGGTCAGTTGGTGGAGAGAGAGACCTGTAGAGCAGGTGCCCTCCCTCGATGAGTCTTTGGACTCCCTGGAGGTGTCTAATAATAATAATAATAAAAATGTCATATGGAGCTGGTATTTATTAAGCACTCTGGATATCTTTTCAGGTATGCCCTGAATGTATAGAGTAATAACAGTTTTGCTTTGGTCTTGTGAGGGAGGGGATTTGCTGGGTGGCTATTTAGTATCTTCTCAATTTTCTGGGGATTATAGCCATTGGATGCATGGCAAAAATAGGCGAGTTCAGTGGTAAGAGCGGTATCATTGGAACAGATAACTTTGTGTTACTGTTTTTAGCATAACATACTGTTGTGCTGAATGATGATTGTTTGTGCAAATATTTCTGGTATGTGTAGGCTCTCTGTAAATCAGGAGGAAAAAAAAAAATAACATTTGGAAAGTATACAACTAGTGTATGTAGGAAGGGCAGTATTTGATTCCTTTTTTTCCATTGTGAAATGGATTTTAGAATGCTGGCTATTTAAAATGGTTTTAGAATGTTCCCACTAAAAATGTATCTAATGTGTCGAGCATGTGGCCAAATGGCAAACATATCATTCACATATGTTTGCCAAACCAGTGAGTGTGGCTTTGTTGAGTGCCTGGCTCTCTGACTAGCCAAAGGAGGGAAAAGGGATGAACAATAGATGGCACCAATTAGGACTTTAGTTCTTTGTGTTGCTGTTAATTTTAAACTGTTCCCACTATTAACTAATTGTTGCTATTTGTGTATTATGCAAACTGGTGCTCTTAAGATGATGGGTAGAAAACCAGCAAAATATTAATAATTAAGTAAATAAACATATTATTTATTTTCTTATTAATGTTTTGTGTTGTAAGTTAAACTGTTATCAAAAACTCAAAATGAACTGCCAACACATAACCGTTTCTACTCATCTGAGGATTCTGCACATCTATTCAGTTTAAACTCCCCACTCTGCATTTTCATTGTATTCTGATACTGGAAGTTAATCCCATATGTAGTGTCGGGGGGGGGGGGGTACAGCTCACTGAAAAATATTCAACTTTTTAATATTTCTAATTTTATTACTAAATTCATTCCAGATTTTTAATAATAGTATTTATTTCAAATGTTTGTCTTACAATAAAATAGTCTATTTAAAAATAACAAAATATATAATGATATATATATATTTTTTTTTATTATTTTGTGTGGAAAAGAAATCCTCCCCTCTCCACACATTTGCTACTAAAATACTCCTCTGTATCTGTTTAAATAGTTTCTCACTAACTTTTCTGTCAGTTTACCCTTACCTCATTATTATAGCACACCACCATGGAGTCAAAAGACTCACTGAGCTTATATTCAATGCCCTGATATTATTTTAGTTACTCACCTTACATTATTCTTCCATATTTCTCAATAGTCCCATGCAGCTTACATTTGATAGTCTGATATTCTGGTTACATTCTCCATATTCTTTCATTATCTTTCCCTATCCCCATACTGAAATTAAGCAACTAACTAAATATGCACCTATTATTTGGTCGGTTGCTATATATGCATCTTATCCACCTGTGAACTTTTATCACGAGTAAACTGGAAATAACAAATTTTTGTTATTTGTTAAAAATAACAATCTTCGTCTATAATTGTCTTTGTTTATTTCAGCAATATTTTATCTTGTCTCCTCTATACCAATGAGAGACTTATATAGAGCAGACAAAGGAGGTTTTCTTAGCATTACTTCTCCTTACTTGATTTGCATAGTGGGGAGTAAACCAGTGTATATGCATATCTAATATAATAGTGATAATTATAAAAACTGTTAAAAATAAATTAAAGAGTGTAGTTTGATTGAAAGGGAATCATTTCCTTGGAAAAGAAATTGCATGCA
This sequence comes from Typopeltis vanoorti, assembly GCF_054136105.1. Taxonomy (NCBI): domain Eukaryota; kingdom Metazoa; phylum Arthropoda; class Arachnida; order Uropygi; family Thelyphonidae; genus Typopeltis; species Typopeltis vanoorti. The sequence goes on from NC_143557.1 coordinate 128,046,198, forward strand.
AGTCTTATCAGTAAGACTTGAATTTTTTTAGCCTATCACAGGCAAGGTTTACATTATCCAGTCTCATTTAAAGATTACTATTTTCGTGCAAGATGGGTTAACTTGGTATCTGCCCAAATTGTATATATTCTTAGGACAATTTTTGTCCTGAGAATGTGTTCAGTTGTTGATAGATACAGTGACACCTCAGTCTTAGCTGCCTCAGTTTATAACTAAAACACTGAGTAAGGAGTACATTTTTCTCTAAAAGAGATGTGATGACTGATTTAACAACATTATCTGAAATCCTGCAGTGCAGCAGAGGGTGGTAGGGAGAGGATAGCAAAAATAAAAATGTAAGCTCTGGCTGGTTCAGGAAGTATAGTCACATTACTGGAAGATGAGTAAGTGGAGAGATTGGTAAGCACTTTAATTAAAAGTATAAATGAGTTTATACATGGAGAGTCTCCCATAATCAATCCTTTGGAGGTCCTATATTATTATTAATACCTCCATAGATCAACTGGGCTTACTGTGGGAAGTTCTCTAATAAAAATAATGCTCAACAAATTGCACTTCAAATTGTTTACTGTTTCTACACCTAATGAAACGCTAAGGAAGTGCATTCCACTCACAACTCTCTAAGCAAAGAACCTTCCCCTTGCTCTCTTGCTCACATTGGCCTTATATAACTTCCAGAGATGGCCATAGTTCTGTAATAATAAATTCATAAAATACAAATGCATACAAGAATGATATGAGATACTTTTATTTTTTGTGAGATAAATAATCTCAGTTTATTTTGTAAACCTGATTTGATATCTGTATACTAAAGGCAATGACCGCAGTTTTTTAAATTTTTTTTTAAACATAAATTTTGTAAATTTGTCCAAATAAACTACATTTTTATGATTAATTATTCTTTCTTTTTTACCAATTAAGTGCATAACAAAAACTTGTATTTATGAAAAAAAAAAAGTTTCATTTTTTGGCTTTGTAATGCTGCCTTGGGTTAATCTGCACAACGATTTGTTCCAGTATTGAATTATGATAAAAAACCTAGTCTTCATAGTACAATACTATATTTTAAAGTCCACGACTGAAAAAATACTCAGTTTGCATAGCGGGGAGTAAACTAATGTATATACATATATATATTTAATATAACAGTGATGATTATAAAAACTGACACTGAAGTGGTGTGTAGTCTGCTCTATAAAGAATGGCTATTAAAAAAAAAAAACTCTTAATGAGATCGACACATTTGAATACCAAAGCTGAAACTAGAACAGAAACTAGTTTCAGAAGTGCAAACTTTTAGTTAAAAAAAAATCAAATGCTAGAAAGCAGTGCTTATGTAGCATCTTTATCAGTAAGTAAAACAAGCTGGACTTCAATAATAACATTCAGAACTTGTACTCAGAAACAATAACTAAGGTATCCATTATTCCAAACAGAAAATATGATACAGCCCTCCCATGGTTATTCTATAATGCTGCTTATTAATTAAATAGCATTAATTTAGACTGAAATTTATACCAAGGTACAACAGAGCCTATAACATTCCTTAAACTCTGCACTGTCATCACTTGGTAAAATTTGATTTCATCTACGAAAACATGAAGATTCTTATCCGGTGGTGGCCCGTACATAAGCACTGCGACACTGCAGCACCCCCAAGGAAAAAATGAAAAATTTATTTGTTTGTGTTTATAAATAATAACAATGCTTACAACATTATATAAATGCGATACAACATGTTAAAGGTTACAGCTTATGTTTTGACAATGATTGAATAGTTAATAATTGGAATTGTTCAATTAACACTTTAGATTACGAAACAAATACACTGCGATCTAATGCAGTGTCGATATTATCACGTTCAACCAATCGCAGCCAGAGTCACCAATATTCGTTTGCACGTTACAAGTCATTCCGACACTGCTCGTTTGAGCAGTGTATCATATGCTTGCAGGCATTATTTCTGTGAGATATGAAAACTTTTATTATTGGTGTGTGTTCGTGGTGAGGATGAACTATATTTTGCAAATCTTATTTTATTTTGTTAAAATAGCATATAATTATTTATTTATTATAGATACGAGGCTGAATTATGATGAGTGTCAATTTTGAAAATATGAAAATAATTATATTTTTCAATTATAGTTACACGAAGCAATCTGACAATGCGATCGATCTAACGCATTGTCAGAATGATCGCATTTGGCCAAATGCAGCCATCTTGCCGATATTCGTTTGCGCTTGTGATTGCACGTTACAAGTCATTCCCGACACTGCTCATTTGGGCAGTGTATTGTATGCTTGCACGTTATTTTTGTGAGATACGAAACTTTTATTATTGGTGTTTGTTCATGGTGAGGGTGAAATATTTTTAATAAAGCAATTTTTTAATATGTAAATTTATTTATTAACAAATTGGTTACTGATTAGGAAAAAAACAATTTTTTTTTTTTTTTTAAATTTTGTATATGCAGCACCCCCACTTAAACTTTTCACTGGCTGCCACTGTTCTTATCCAGCCAAACTGCATGTAAAAAATGGCCTTGCCACAAATTAAGCTTTGTACTGTATTCACTATAAAAATTAGTTTCCCCCTCAATAGAATAGTCACCCTTATAAATGAGTTTCCCCCTGCAGATCCATGTCTTTTTAATCCTCAGAGACATCTATTCTTGTATTAGCTGTCATAACGTAAGAAGTATACCAGTTACCTACTTTTGTTTCACATTCTGCATTTTAGCTATTATTATTATCATTATCACAGGACCACAGAGTCATTAGGCTCCTTTGCTTAGGTACCACAGAGCCTATCATAACATTCCTTAAACTCTGCACTATCATCACCATCTCAGGAAATGCACTCCATGCATCTACACTTCTGTGTATTTTTGTTTCTATAAATACCTATTTTTCACTCCCTTGCAACTTCTAGAGATGGCTGTACTCTTTAAAAAATCTCTCCAGCATTCATTCTTGTAAATACCTCTCAACTAGAAAGCAGAGTAGTAATATGACTGTGACAAACTAAAGATTTCATACTTCAATCTATCCCATCGATGTTCCACAATCATGATATTTTTATGCTTACCTCTGTAACCTCTCTATAGCTTCTTTATTACCCTTCAAATCCAGGTGACCAAATCAACACCGCAGTTCAAATGTGGTTTGATCAGAGCCTTATACAATGGAACCACCACATCCTTTTTTCTATTGCGGCACCTCTCTAGGATTCACCACACTGCAATATCCATTTGTATCTAATGTAAAACTGAGGTATTTTTGCATCTAAAGAATTTTTAATTAAAAACAAATCTAAGCAGATTAATTACTTCCAAGCAAAAAGCATGGAATTCTTTTTACTTTCCTCCTCCTTGATGTTATATTTTTGTCATGAATGAGGAAAGGGTAGCTTCTTTCACAATTTGGACACAATGATGATAAAACTTGAGGTAGCAAGAAAAACTTTAAGAATGTTATGGCTAGGAATAAATTTGCAATATATTTTATTTTATTTATTAAAATGGTTTTCCCTTCTTCCTCATCTTTCTCTGATTTTTCTTCACTAAATAACTTCCTAAGTATATATACTATATTTGTTGTGCAGGCAATTCACATCATAATGTTTTGTGATAAATCAAACAGTCACTTGTGGCCTAGCATAAGAATCCCAAGTGGAATAATTTTTGTGATTCTCATGCCTCATTTCAGTGGATGGGTTATTCTTTAGCCTTTTGAACATTTTCACTGAATGCCTCAGTGAAACAATTCTTATGGGTAGGAAAACATTCATTCCCCATTCTGTTTAAAATTCTTGCTCCCTTTTCTAAACAGTAGGTGGTTCCCAAAGAAATGTGAAATGCTCCAAGGCCTTACAAGAAAAGAATAAAATGTATTGCAACTGGCTTTCATCAAAATCCCCATCTTAGTTTTGTGTTTATACTAAAACTCAAAGTAGTTGTAAACAAATGAACACAATGAAAACTGATTTTGAAAAGGGCAGAAGCAGGAAACTTGCATAATTTTTAAATGGCATTCATACTTTCTGGTTCCTGAATGTGTTACTAGCTGTAACTTTTGTCCATCCTACTTCTTCCACTTTTGCACTTGAAATAGTTCTGTGCATTGTTATCTACAGAAAAAAAAATAACTATTACTTTTTCTTCAGTTCTTGCATTAATAATCTCGGTAAATGTTTTCCTACCCCTGAAATCAAGCAACATTCAATGTATCCTTTGATTTTTATTACTAAAATATCAGAAGCAACTCCATAGTGCAATTGGAAGAACGACAGTACATTTCGCCCTTCGATTGGAAAACGCCTGCGCTTGATTCTTGTCATAACAAGAAGAATCATTATATGGTTTTTTTTTCAATTGAAGGTGAGTTAGCTGATCTCATACAGTGGTAGCAGGGTTTTTTGTCCTGGAAACTCTGGTTTTTAATCCTGCATACAGACAAATCGGCCTTGAGTACTCACGCAATTTACAGACAAAAAATACTAGTGGTGGAGGACAGTAGATGGCATTGGTGCAGATAATGGTAAGCCTAAGCTCGATTCTTGTCATAACAAGAAGAATCTTTATATGGTTTTTTGTCAATTGAAGGTGAGTTAGCTGATCTCATACAGTGGTAGCAGGTTTTTTTTGTCCTGGAAACTCTGGTTTTTCATCCCACATACAGACAAATCGGCCTTGAGTACATACGCAATTTACAGACAAAAAATACTAGTGGTGAAGGACAGTAGATGGCATTGGAGCAGATGATGGTAGTAGTAGATTAAGTGGTGGAGACGGAGAGTTGTAGAATAGGTGCCCTTCCTCGATGAGTCTTGGAGGCATCACATAATAAAAAAAGAATCTTGTCCAAACTGGATGCTGAAAAAAAATCTTTTTTTTTTTCAGCATTTTCAGTCCTGATGGCATTTTTCTTATCTGAAGGTTTGTGCTCCAGAGTTGACTTTTATTTTGCCTTTTTTATTCTCTATACTATTCCAATAGTATATCAATCCTAGAGCTTGGAAAGCAACCCATAAGAAGGACAACAAATCTTTACCATCAGATTATCACATAATTTCTCTCACTTCAGTTCTTGCTTAAAGTAAATCATTAATAGTCTTCTTCATATCCTGCCTTTCAACTAGAAAATGACCACAGAATCAACTGGAGGATGGTGTTGTTTATGTCACTCATTTCAAAACAAATCATTATTCCTAGTACAGTAGCATATTGCTACTGTACTTGGGAATAATGATTATGGAACAAGGTGGTTTCCCATTGCCTTCCTTGCCCTACAGTAAATATTTATGTGTGTAGATGTATTCACAGGGTTGGTTTTTCTGTTTCGAGGGATGAAAAACCCAAGTTTCTAGGAGAAAAAACCCTCTGCCTCTGTATGAGACTGACGAGCTAAATATTTGAATAACAATGCAAAAATAAATGAAACTTTTTTTCTGTTGTCGTTATTTCATACAAGATTTTCTGGTTTGGGGCTTAACTTGTCAAAAAAATAACAATAAAAGCTTTGCACACTTCTCATTTGGAAATCCCTGATATCAATTCATGAGCTCTTGAAAATTAGATGCATATAATATTGCAGGACCTGTAAGTGCATGTTTACTGTTTGGTAGATAAACACTGTCGTGCTATAATGCAAGAAACATCTACATGGACCTTCAAGTTATGTCTCTGTATATGCATGTATGTAAAGCAGTTATTAAACAGGCATATTGTTGTCCTTCTCAATGAAAAAATAATAATAATAAATAAATGGACTTAAGAAATGTATCTGATTTCTATTACGTACCTTATATTTGTGATTTTATTTGATGTGTAATTATAGGATCAATATTTCAACATTACCATTAAAACTGTATTCTGTAATGGTTCAACAGGTCTATTTCAGAAATTAACTGTATACTAGCACTCCAGTAGTCGGCTTTTAAAAGTGACCAAGTGGTTGCATAAGCTACTATTGTTGTCCATCTCTTATTTTGTCAAGCTTGATGGTTTTATAAAGGAATCACACTATAATACAGTCATAATGAATTTAACATTTGTGCTCGACTGTTTTATTGTGGCACAAGTATTTCCAGCATTGTAATAATGTGTGTTTATATTTTAATGAAGAAAGCAATTGCATATACTCAATAAGATTTTTCTGTGAATAAAATTTAAAATATGCAAAACTCTAGTCTTGTAGAATCTTGTTTATTTTTTAACCTATTTAATTAAAAAATATGCATATTACATGAAAAAAAAAGCTCATAACATTTCATTCAAATAATCTTATTTGAATGAAATGTTAAAACAGGTTCACCCCTATGATGTACACTTCAGATACTTTTTTGTATATCTGGGATATATATCCAGTCGTTGCATTTAGAAAACACCACTGCTTCATACTTTTATTCTTTGCTCATCAGTAAATAAAGCTTCTTCCAATCCTACTTCATTCAGGAGTGAGAGTTGCTGCAAAAGATTTTACTTCCAGTAGAAGTTTTCCTCAGAGTTTGCTAGTTTGAGCAATTTTTGATTGCATCCTTTTTAACACTGACGTCCAGTGAAATTGACTGTAAATATCTGAACCCTTGAATTCATATATTTTTTATTGTTTTTGGCATAACTCCCAATTTCTTTGTATATTTTTTTAAATAACATTCCCGTCTATGGAAGGTCAGCAAACCTATTAGTACCGTGAGTGGGATAAGGGCTAAATAATTTGGGAATCTTATTCTAGAGACCAAACATGGAAGTTTTTCTAGAAACTGATGAGAAAGAAGTGGTTTCACGTGAAAAATGCAAATCATCTACTACTTAAAAACATTCACAATCATTCCCATCAAGTTTGAGAATTTATACCCACAGCCAGTAAGATGGAAAAAGTGACTACTATTCACTTATCCACCAAGTGAAAAAAAGTGGACATTAACGAGAATTTCTCAAAACATAACATGAACATGTTTTATTTTGATATATTGATTTCACATTTTGTTTGATTGTAAAATGTGATGATTTCTGGTTTTCTGCCATCCTCCATGTCTATGTCAGAGCCACTGACATAGACATGGAGGTGCATGGTTTATGCTTATGCTACCTTATGTTTTTGTCAGCACATACAAGACCAATGCACATTCACTCTTGAAAATTAAACATGTGGATGCATTTTCTTTATTCTTTAGACTGACCTAATTGCTGGAATTTAATGTCTATTTTTCCTGATTGTTTGTTGGTTTTTTAATTAAGTTCTGAATCCATCTTTCCACTGTAACATGCAATTGATACTTTATCATTATATCATGGCTATATCATTATCAGAATTGTGTGATGCCTTTTAAGGTAGTTCCACCTAGCTATTGGCGTGCTTTAATTTTAGATTATGGCCAATGGCCATCCATGATTTTTGAATCTATTGGATGAAAATCTCTCCATAATCAGAATAGCAGGTTTGTTTGGTAAAAATAACACTGAACCACATCTTCCTCATAAATCCACAAATTACTTATTAAGTGTTAAGATATTTAAATAGATAAATTCTGTGGGTATCGAGACAAAGAAAAGAATATTAAGAACATTAGTGTGGCCAGTTTTCACATATGAAAGTGAGACCTGGATATTCAAGAAGAGAATAAGACAAAGATAATGGCCTTTGAAATGTGGTGCTACAGGAGAGCTCTGAAAATCTCATGGACAGAACATGTGACAAATACAGATTCCTACAGAGAATGAGAACACAGATCTTTATTACAGGAAATGATCCAGAGAAAGATGAGATTGGTGGGACATGTATTGAGAGGTTCAGCAGGATGGATACTAAAAGTTTTAGAAGGAAAAATTATGGGAAAAGGATCAAGAGGCAAAAAACGAAGGACGTGGCTTGAAGATATAAGATCATGGACAGGATTACCTGGCTATGTAGAAACAAAAAGGAAAGCCACCAATAGAGAGAATTGGAAGGACATGGTACTGCACCCTCTCACTGAGGAAGCTACATGAAGAAAAAGACAAAGCCTTTGGCACTTTTTCACAAAAATTTTGAATACTTTCCTTATGACTAATTTATTTATTTACCAGTCTTCTTCCATTGGTCACTGTGTTGTGAAATCTTTGTAACAAGAATGATTTAGTAGTAATCTGTAATATGATCCTGTTATGTAAATAAATGGCTTCTATTTCTTTTGTGCTTCCCTTAATCCTATGAATAATAATCTCTTCTATATTTCAACTGGAAAAATCCCCTCATCAACTTATACATTTCGATAGAGATCATTTTCAGAACTCTTATTCCATATTATCTACTGTTGTGGAATCTCTTGCATACTATCAGTTGTTGAATAGCTAATGTTTATTGAGGCAACAATAATGTTTATTATGAAATTAACAATATTTTTAGGTGGGAGATGCATTTCATTGCCCAGTGTGAGACCAATACCCTGCTAATGGAGACCTGAAGTGGCTTGATGAAGTTTCATGTTTGGTCTCTAGAGCAAGATTTGTTGCTCTCTATTGTTGGAAGTAGAGGAAATAAGAGATCTGGGAGTGATAGTGGATAAGGATCTAAAATTTAGGGGACACATCGCCAAAATTGTGAAGACAACACAAAGACTTCTGGGAATGATGAGGAGGACACTGATGTGTAGAAGTAGGGAGATTCTTGTTCCATTGTATAAGGCTTTGATTAGGCCACACATGGACTATTGTGCCCAGATTTGGTCACCTGGTTTTCAGAAGGATGAAGAGATGTTGGAAAGGGTCCAAAGGCGACTGACTAAGGTAGTTTCTGACCTCTGGAATGTCGAGTATGAGGAAAGATTGAAAAGATGTAATTTGCAGAGTCTAGTGGAGAGAAGGAAGAGGGGAGATATGATAGAGACCTACAAGTTGGTAAGGGATTGTTATAGGATCAATGGTGGAGAAGTTCCAGAGAATAGTGGGAGATCAGGGGAGAACCAGAGGTCATCCCTGGAAACTGTATAAAGAGGGTGTGAGTAGGGGAGTGAGAGGCAGGTTTTTTTCGTGCAGAGTTGTGAATGATTGGAATGCCTTGCCTGAGAGTGTGGTGTCTGCAAGGAGTTTGAATGTGTTTAAGACCCAGTATGATGAGATGTGTGTGAGATAAAAGGACCTCCTAGATGAGTCTTTGACTCCATGAGGTCTTGTTTAATAATAATAATAATAATAATAATAATATTTCTATGGGGTGAAATCTCTCCATATTCAGAATAGTGTTTAGAATCCAGACTATGTAAAAAAAAAAATTAAAAATATAAAAAACATATTTTGCACTTAGATTTTGTAAAGGCTTTTGATAGGCTACCACATGATAAGCTCTTAAATAAATTGAAACAGATGCGATTGGATAACAGACTTCTGAGTTGGATCAGTGACTGGCAGTTGGATAAGTATCAGAAAGTTGTATATGGAGGTGCAGTATCCCAAAAGAGAAAAGTCAATGGTGGTGTGCTGCAAGGGTCAGTTTTGGGGCCATTGTTGTTCAGTAATAATGGGATGCAAAGTAGACACTTGGTGGGGGAAACTTAAATGGAAGTAGAGAAGATGAGAGATCTAGGAGTGATGGTGGACAAGGACCTGAAATTCAGGAGCCACATTGCGCAAGTTGTAAAGACCACATCAGATAATGGCAATGATGTGGAGGACCCTGACATGCAGAAATAGAGAGGTTATGATGCCATTGTATAAGGCCTTGATCATGTCTCATATAGAATATTGTGTACAGATTTGTTTTGCTGGGTATTCATGGTGATGAGGATATGTTGGAAAAGGTCCAGAGAAGATTCACAAAGGTGGTCAGTGGTCTTTGGAATGTGGAGTATGAGGACAGATTGAGAGAATATAAGTTGCAGAAGCTCATAAATAGGAGGAAGAGGGTGGGGGGATATGACTGAGACATATAAGCTAGTGAGGAGTTGTTATCTGGTCGACATGGAAGAGATTTTTCGTAGAATGGGAGAGGGGGGGTAGAACAAGAGGCCATCGCTGGAAACTGTATAATGAGGGTGAGCAGAGAAGTGAGGAGAAGGTTCTTTGCATGGAGAGTGGTTAGTAAGTGGAATGCATTGCCTGAATGTGTTGGGAGTAGACATACTAAATCAGTGATTTAGTGTGTCTCGTTCAACTGTCTTTAAAGCACAGTTGAATGAGCATTGTGTGTACCTCCCAGGATGAGTGTCTGACTCCATGGAGGTCAAATGTTAATAATAACAATAATATAAAAATGATAAAACCAGAAAAAAAAAATCCTTAACCTGTACATAATGTAGTATAGGTTTGCAAATAACCTTTCGAGAATGGGAGCAGCATAAAAAAAAAAATATATATATATATATATATGATTTTGGCCATCTTGTGAAGTTCTTTACAAATCTTTCTGCACTTTGTTTTAGTCCTGATAATTTTGCAGACACAAATAATGTGTGCCCTCATTCTCCTTTCTTCATATTGTTCTTTCTCAAACAGATCTGACAAACAGTTTTTGTTTTCCTTATCACCTACTTCCTATGCTGCATCAGTCCTGTGAGTGCTGCTGAAAACAGTTTTAGTTCATCTGTTTCCTCAGAAGTTGTTGATTTTTTTTTTTTTTTTTTATCAGACTCAACTGACCACCATGGTATTCATTCTTTTCCAATATTTGTGTGTACACATACCAATTTTGAATAAAATAAATTATATAAAATGCAAATATTTCATGCTTGCTTACTTAAATTACATACTGTTACTTACTTAAACTTCCCATGGCACATAAGGCTGAGATCCATTTCTTCCAGATACTGCTATCTTTTGCCATTTATTCTTATTCTCTCCAGCTTTCCAACCAGCCATTCTTCTTCTTCTTTTCTTTTCTGTCATTCTCTACCAAGTTAGTTTAGGTGTTCCTCTTTTCCTTCTGGAATCCATGTCAAAGCTATTCTTAGAATCTCTCTGCTTGTCATTCTCAGTATACTGATATTCAAGCAAAATTGGAAGTATTGTATAAAACAGCTGAAAAAGTTGATCTTAAAATAGAGATTATTAAAACAAAAGTTCTTAAATTGAATAGCAAATGCCACAGAAAATTAATATTACATACAATTCATTTAAAAGATTTGCCATTATGTAATTTATGCTCTAATCCACAGTTCTAGCTTATATGAATAAAACAGTTCATCTAACATCTGAACTTACTCAGAAAGGTATATTGAAAAATCATCACCTTCCTGCACAATTTTATAAGCTCGACAGAAACCAGTATGGACTACAATAGTGATTCATGCAGCTACTGGAGTGTGAGTCATTCCAATGACTCACAAGGTTTGTGAGTGATTGGAATGAACATCTATAAGAAATAAGGAAAAAATCCTTCTACTCTGAATATTCTTCCTATAATAATTTAGATAACATATTGTGCTTGTTGCTGGTGGAACTATGGTTGTTATCCCCCCCCCCACTGCATACAGAAGAAACTTACACTAGATACTGGCCTTTCAGTACTTTTTATTAGGCATTTCAAACTTCGCTATCTCTCCCCTCAAAAGCTTTTACATAATACCACCTCATGTTACAGTAGTTCCGCCACAGCTGCTTGTTCCTTTATTAAATTGCTATTCCTATGTATTAATTTATAAATAATTGTTTAATGATATGAAGTTTCTCTGCACATAAATAAGAAAAAAAATCAGAGAACAGATCAGTCACTCTTAAAATTCTCCACTTAGTATATTTAATACAAACATACTGTATTAATTAAACAGTATGTTTTAAAATTAAAATTAAACAATTTTAATTTTAAAATATTCATTATAAAATTAAATGGGTGTGTAACTGGTTCCAAAATAAATTTTGCAATTTTTTTTTTTTTTTTTTTGATTTTCTATGGATAAATATCATTCCCGGATGAAATTTGGAATTAAATTTGATTTTAAAAAACTGTGCATTGGTAATTTATTATTTCAGATGTGCTGCAGTATATTAAATAAGGATAAATTAGTAGGAAAGAAAGCTCTATGAATGCTTTTCGGAATTTTTTTAAACTGATCTTATGTAAAGCTTGAGCATTTGTTTAGGAAAACCAAAATCATTCATAAAAATAAACTGACATCCCTAATGTTCCAGCTCTACCGAATCCAATTAAATCCCTCCCTCAATGAGTGTTTGGACTCCTTGGAGGTGTTACATAATAATAATGATAATAATTTCTAATTTTTGGAAATCTGGTAAAGCATGCTAAAATTTGCTAATTTTTCTATTGAGATTCCAGTCTACAGCTATGTGATCTATTACTAGGCTTTGTTCCATCACTGCCATTTTGATGATGGAGAAATCTGTTATTACATAATTGTTCCTCTGAATCCCAAATTAAGCTGATCTTTTTGATGATTGGTCCCATCCTGTAAATAAAGTGCTCTGCATGAGGCATGCTGATGGTTATGTGATATACTAATCTGCTGATGTTAGCAGATTGCTGCTTTCAAAACAATAGTTAGTCATCATATCGAAGTATTTTATGGGCTATCCATAACCAAGGTGGCCACATTGCCTACAATTGGCAAAAGTGATTGTGTGGTTTTGACTTTGAAGATTTTAAAACATGGGGAATATTCTGTCCAGACGGTGTATTTCATCATATCCCAGTTACTGTTCCATTTTTAAATAGTTGTGCTGTTGAAAGAACATCAACATCTCTAACCATCATATAAATGGTTTTCATAATATGAAGTTTCTTTTTATTTATAACACAATCATTGCATGATTTTCTTCTAATATCAGCCATGTGTCTTGAAACAGTGGTCTTTATAGATGTGCATTGCTTTCATATTATTTGATTTGCAGTTTACTTTATATTACTACTTTATTTCCTTGTTTAGTTAAATGACAAATATTTAGAATTACTTAAATATGAAAGCTTTATCATGAAGGTTGATTTCTTGATCATAAATTAGTAAATAATAATATTTGGTTAACCGATCAAGTGTTGATCAATTTTATTAATTAACTGAACCAACTAGTTTCGCCACACTTATCTGTTGGCTTCTTCAGGGCACTTACATATAGGTTTAAACACTCTCACAATTATGCGTAACTGCAAAACTGACAAGAATAAAAACTGACTAGAATAATTACAAATAAAATAGTATCGAACGTGAGTGAAACACGTATCGCGTGTACAAGATCAGCTAGCTGTTGCTGAGGAACCTTCTGTAGTTTGTATTAAAGTTCATTTCTTCCGTTTTTAAGGCTCTGATTAGGGTTTTCCATATCTCTGGGAGTATTAGGCCTTGATTTAAGCTAGACAGATGGGCAAATGAATGGGGGTGTCAGTTTAATGCAGCAAAATGTAAGGTCTTGAGGTTTGGGACACATCGGTGGGACACTGCATACTCTATGGGAGGAGGTTAAACTGGAGGAAGTAGGAGAGACAAGAGATCTGGGGTTGATGATTGATAGAGAACTGAAATTTAGGGGACATATTGCAAAGGTAGTGAAGGTAACACAGAGGATTGCTGCAATAATGAGAAGGACATTGACCTGCAGAGATAAAATGGTTATCATTCCATTGTATAAGACTCTGATCAGACCACACTTAGACTATTGTTCTCAGATCTGGTCCCTAGGATTTGAAGGGTTATAAATTATAAATTTATAACCAGGATTATAAATTAACTGTGGAAAGGATACAAAGGCAGATAACAAAGATGGTGTCAGGACTGTACAATGTTAGTTATGAGGATCGGCTGAGAGAGTGTGGACAGCAGAGCTTGGTGGATAGAAGAAGGAGAGGCAATATGATAGAGACTTTTAAACTGTTGAGAGGTGGTTACAGGATTGACACTGGGGAGTTCCTTCGCTTGGTTGAACAGCGGGGAGGAGTCATGACAAGGGGCCATCCCTGGAAGTTACGAAAGGAAACTGTGAGAAAGAGGGTGAGGAGTGGTTTCTTTGCATGGAGGGTAGTTGAACCATGGAATGCATTGCCTGATGGAGTGGTAAGATCGAGAACGGTAAATACGTTTAAGGAGTCGTATGATAGACTTTGTGTTTCCTAGGAGTGACCTACCTTGATAGATGTGTTTCTTAGAAAGGACCTCCCACGATGAGTCTTTTGACTCCATGGAGGCCTGAATAATAATAATAATAGATGCACTCACTATCCCTAAAGGCAAGCTATTCCACTCACTCACTTCTCTGTGAGAGAAAAACCTAGCACTTACCTCCTTTCTTGACTGCAAAAAAACAACTTCCATGGATGCCCTGTGTTCTCTTCCTATTTTCATATAAAACGAAAAATTTCATCAGACAATATCCTATAACTCCCATTCAGAAGTTTATAGATTTCTATCATCGTATCATCCCTCTTTCTCCTGTTAACTAGAGTCTGTAATTCACATACCCATGATCTGTCCTTATAATCTAAATCCCATAATCAGATATATAGTCTTTGTTACTCTTCTTTGCATCTTCTTCATAGCTTCTTTATCCCCTTGAATCCAGGAGACCAAATCTGCACACAATAATCCAGGTGTGGCCTTATCAAGGTTTCTTGTAGCCTAATCTTATATCCTTCTTCGTTATTCAACAATATTCCTAACACCTCACCCCCCTCCCCACATGAAATACTAACAGAATACTCACTGCACACTACATCTTCAGCAGATGTGACCTGTGTTCCATTTCCAGCAACTAAAATCAGTCTTCCATATTCACCCTTTCTTCTTCTACTAGTAACGTAACTGTAGATTTTTCTAGGATTTTGCTTTACTGAGTAAACCACTCTCCTGTCACATGCCAGTTTTTCCTTGCTCACTACATGTCACCTTCCTGTCCTGTCCTGTGTCTTATACTCCTCATGTTGCTGAGGGGTAGCTTGTTCTTTATATCTCTTCCATAACACCTCTTTCTCAGAGTGCTTGCATAATTCCATGATTCATCTCCCCTACCCACACTATTATAATTGTTACATGATGCCTCCAAGGGGTCTAAGGATCCATCTCTGAGACACTCAACTCTACTCTGCCAAACACACACATCTCTCCATTCATTTCTACACACAATGACGCTACTATCGATGCCATCTACTGCCCATCAGCAGCAACAACAGTATTTTTTGTTTGTTTGTAAATTACGTAAGTTCTGATGCCAATTTGCCTGTATGTAGGACGAAAAACCTGATTTTTTTTTTCCAAATTCAATAATTTTTTATTATTCATACCTGCTGTGCACATCTGTACTTATAAGAATACAAGTACATACATACATATACAGGTTATATGCATCTTCATTTCAATATATTATATGTATATAAGTACAGTGAAATTTAGCCAAAATTCTAATATAATATTACTATTTCACAAATTCTGTACTACTTATGTTTCTTTTTTTTACATTACATTTAATAACATTTTACATACAGTTACATATATTTACATATACATTTTCTTTTTCCCACAGAATTCTATACCGACTACTGCGTTACAAGTGGTACATTATATTAAAGTGCTACAGTGTGAATCTAAGGGATCAAACGATCCATCTGAGATTCATATGTTATTATTGTCTTTTCTTGATTGACTATTATCTTATTTAATTTAATAATAACAATTGAATGATAAAAATCCTAATAGTTATTATGCTCTATAATAACGATCTATTGTTTTGTAATTGAGAATAGTCATTTATTGATAATAAATATATATATTTACATTGAGCAAGCAAGCCACTTCTAAACTTCATTAATGCTTATCAAGATAAGCGTAAGCAATGTTTCAGTGTCATTTATGGCTCCAAGAAATCATCTTAATCCTCTTTAAACTTGCTTCCTGTTTCTCAGTTCTGAGCTCTCCCTTATAAGAGTTAGAAATGCTTGAGGAATATAATCTAACATTGCTATAAATAACTGATTTCAGACCAAGTTACAGGTACTGCTGATTTCTCTACCTTTCAATTGATCAAGCTATTGCACATCAGCAATCTGTTTCTTTAATTTATCATAGTTCTCTGCTCTGTTCTGTGTTTTGTTCCATGAAGCTTATACCTACTCAGCTACTCCCCACGTCAAAACCACATGATCATTCTCCCCAATTGGTGGCATCATGGTAACACATTCTGTTATCACTGTATGAAACAAAACTACTAAATCCAACACTCATGTCCTACATGTCACTTAACTTGTCTTGTCTTAAGCTTTTCATGAATAATTAAGATTTTTAGCTGTGGACTTCACAACCATGACCGTCTCAAGGATAAGGTGGTTGGCCTGATGCCTCCTGCTGTGCCCTATGTCTGTAGATGCATGTGTTCACGGCGCCAGTTTGCCCGTTCTGGGGGACAAAAAAACCCTACCACCATACGAGATCAGCCAACTCGCCTTTAGTTAAAAGAGACTAGATAAAGGTTCCTCACATCTCGGACGGGAATCAAACCCAGGTCTTTCTGACAAAGGGCTGCGTCCATACCAACTGAGCTACAGAGGCTCTCATGTCACTTAACTACATGCTGCATCATGTAGTCCTTAAGTAGCTCAAGGAATTTAATCTTCTTACTTATACGTTATTTCCTGCTTCCAGTCAATGTTTTCATATATGGTTCAAGTCACACACATTATTATCACTCACCATCCTTGCATCCTATTTTGTCTTCCATCATTATTCATCTTACACTGATCCTTATATCTTATATTCACAGTCCTGCCATCTAATTTTTGTTTCCCAGAATGGCTGCACACTCTCCTTTCATCAACAATCTACAATGCTTCACACAGCTGCTCTCACTCAATTGTAGACTATCTAAACAAACAGCTCTCTCCTACCCTCAGATTTTTCCCATACATCCACATGCTCAACTCCTCTCTTCCCATTCTAGCTGTCATGATATTTGCAGTCACTGCTGTTCTCCTCAGTTTCCTACTATCGTTCTTTGGCAACACACTCACATAATTCTCCCACTTCACTGTCTGTAGCAAATCTCATGTTACTTCATTCACATTTCCTTGCATATTGTTTATTCTTACCAACAGTCAACTTTTCTGCACTTACAAGATGTTTATACAATTAGCTTATTAAGTTAGATCACTATAATAGGCCACTGGACTTATATGTAAAAGAAAGTGAGGTGGGAATTTTCATCTGCCTAAATTTAATTTTTCTAATTATCTTTGATTTTTGGTCTGTAAATTGCGTGTGTTCTGAAGGCTGATTTGTCTATAAGCGGGATGAAAAACCCAGGTTTCTGGGAGAAAAAACCCTGCTAACATCTGACCTCCAAGGAGGCAGAGACTCATCATGGAGAGGCACACATTATTACATGCAAAGCTCATCCAACTGTGCCTTAAACTGATTCAATGTGTCTACATTCATAACACACACACACAGGCAATGCATTCCACTCTCCAACCCCTCCATGCAAAGAACCATCTCCTTACCCCTCTGCTGCTTACACCCTCTTTATACAGTTTCCAGGCATGGCCTCTTGTTCTTTTCCTCCCCTCTCCCATTCTATGAAAAATTTCTTTCATGTCAACCTGATAACAACCATTGACTAACTTGTATGTCTTAATCATATTCCCCCTCCTCCTATTCACGAGGCCTTGTAATTTATTTCCTTCAATATATTTTCATGTGCAGCATGGTTCCTGAATTTCAGGTCCTTGTCTACTGCTATTCCCAGATCTCTCATCTCCTTTATCTCCTATGAAATTTTCTCACCAAGTGTATACTTTGCATACCATTGTTGCTTACCAAATTTCAAAACCTCAAACTCTACAACGTTAAACTAATAGTTCCACTTACCTGCCCATTCATACAATCTATTCAAGTCCTCCTGTAAGGCCATAACATCTAACTTGATTCTGCATTGCTCTCCTCAATTTTGCATCACCTACAAACAGCTGCACATCACCAGTTAAACTTCCATCCCGATATCATTAACATACAAACTGAACAATAATTGACACCCAAGACTCCTGCAGCATACCACTGGTGGCTCTCCTCTTTTGGGACACTGCATGCCCACTGATTGACAGCCAACCTTACAAATCTGTCTTGGCACAACATCGAATTGAAAACACATGGGAAAACACCAAATTGCTGCATAGATCGATGTATAAACATGAACATTTATACAAAGAAAATGCTGAAGCTCTACTTCATTGACCTAACCTCAATCGTAATAACTGCCTCACTATTCCAAAAGTTTGGGAAATTGTTATTCCTCAATGGCATTAAATAAATTTGTAATCTCTTATATTTTCTTTTTAACTAACCTATTTTAATTTATTTTCACCCAAAAGTGTTAACCTATAAACACACAACTTTATACATAGAGGGATTCCAATTTAATGCATGTGTTCTACTATTTCTTTATTCAAATTCCTCATTGTTGTTTGTACTGATGATGTCTTACAATATGTAAGATTATATCTGCATAATAAATTTAACTTTTACTGTGGTGGTACAACATGTGTGATTCTGTAGTTATGAATACTCCACAGGTCTCATTATACATTATTAAAGAAAAACAGAGAAGAGAAAGCAGAGTGTGAAAGAGCAAAAAAAAAAGAGAGAAGGTATGGAGAGAGAGAGAGTTTTGTACAAATACTCTCTGAAAGAGTGGGATGAAACTAGTGTTTCCCTGGGGAAGAGATTAAATGATGCTGTTAGGATGTGGAGAAAGAGGGGAAAGTGAAAGAGATGAATATTTTGGCAGGTGACAAGTGTAATATTCGGAAGACATGAAAGAGTTGTTGGTACAAGCAAATAAGAAGAGTGAGAAAGTAAAAACTGAGTCTGTGGCCACAGTGGAATAGAGGAGAGTTGGGAATAAGTACCATAATTACAAATGCCTCAGTGCATAGGTTGTGCAGGAGGAACAGTGTGGAATTTGCAGATATGTGAAGCAAGTTTGATGTATAAACTCTCATCAAACAACACTTTCTACAGGTTGTTCAGTGAACGGTTGGAAAGTTGTTTTTCTTTCTTTTTCATATATCCAATCCACAAACAAAAGATAAGAAGTGGAGGGTCGTAGAAACTAGTTTTTAGGAGAAGGAACACAGGTAAGTGTGTGCAAACATCCTTGAGGTGAGTGAGTGCAGGAATAATCGAATATGATGAATGGCTCAGGCTCTGAAATTGAGTGAGACAGTCAGCACAAGGTGTGAGGGAGGTTGTGGACAATCAAATGGGATATGTCAATTAATGTATATTAATGTCAGAGCACATCCAAAATAAGGGAATGAGTTTTTGGCATTAGTTAATTTAACTTGGCCAAAATTTATAGGTGTTAAGTGAGACTTGGCTGATGGAGAATGATACAGTCATAGGAACAGAATGCAAGAGCTATAGTGTGTGTGTGTGTGTGTGTGTGTGTGTGTGTGTGTGTGTGTGTGTGTGTGTGTGTGTGTGTGAGAGAGAGAGAGAGAGAGAGAGAGAGAGACCAATAGGATTAAATAGATAGCTGCTTGCTGCTGCCACAGGAATTAGATTGGAGCAGTTCCTAGCATAAGTGGTGTTGCTTCAAGTGGTGTTCGTAAAAAACAATATCAGAATATATAGCGAGAGTCAGTAGGATAAATCAGACAGGAAATGGAGGAGTAGCATCATTAAGAGGGATTGTAGAAAAAGAAAAAGTTGTGAAAGGTATATAAAGAGAAAGGTAATCAACAGCAGCATAACAAGTATGGTAAGCAAGGCAAAAGCGGATTATGAGAGTTAACTAGCTGAAAGGACAAAGAAAATCCCAAAATGTTCTTTCACTATGTGGTGAATAAAAAGGAAGAATGACTATGGAAGGATAACCATAATGACTGCTGACAGTAGGTAGGTAAGAGAATAACAAAAGCAGATGAAACAGTTGAGTTACTCAGTGATCATTCTGCAGGAATGTACCATCCAGGTGGAGATACCACAGTGTCAGATGTGACATTCACTGATGTAAGAATAGAGGTAGATGAACTGAAGACACTTAGGATATTGCAGAACCTTAATTCAAATATAGCAATGGGATTAAATGGAATATCAGCCAGTGTATTATGAAAATGTGAAACAAATGGCAGCTCCTTTGACCAAACTATCTCAGCTTAGTGAAGGTGCTAAGGGAATGGAAAAATGGCAAAATAGTTTTGTTGCACAAAGGAGGCTCCAAGACAGACATAGCAAATTACAGTGCAATCAATATCTCAGGAGTGGTGGGCTAAGGTATTGAAGAAGTTGGTAAAAGGCAGATTTTCTGAATGGGTAGAGAGAAATGATACTCTATCGGGAGCAGCATAATTTTGAGAAGGATATGTATCTAATCTAAACACTTTTTTTATATAATATAGTGACAAGAGATAAAGGAAATTGCTACATAATTTATTTTTATTTATTCGTGTGGGATCCCCCCTTTCCTCCACCATCTCTTAGGACTGGTTGAGCCCTCCTAATGAGGAATTAAGTATGTATCTTATGACTGTAGATCCATGTGTGTGTGTGTGTTTTCACAGAACGGTTTGCCTGTTCTGAGGGACGAAAAACCCAAGTTTCCAGGTGTAAAAACCCTCTACTTCCATATGAGACCTGCTAACTCACCTTTAGTCGAAAGAGACCAGATAAAGGTTCTTCACGTTTTGGACAGGAATCGAACCCAGGTCTTTCCGACCAGAGGGCTTATACCGACTGAACTACAGAGGCTCAAAAGAATAATTAAAAGTCTGTTGGGCGGGCTAATTTATATATATATATTATTTTTTTAATAGCGAGAGAGCCAAGAGGAATTTAAAAAAAAAACGTTATATGAGATTACGTGTTTAAAAAAATAAAAAACACTTGTTTTATAATCCAGTAACTTAACAGAGGAGTGAGAACCGGCTGCATTAAAAATTCGCTAGGAATGAAACCCCCTCATTAGGGGACTCTACCAGTTCTGAAGAAATGGACGAAATGAATCAATCAATCAACTTAACAGAACTAAACAAAATTATGACTCTAAATTATAATTATAAATAATTTTCTAAATATAGCCAAAAAAAACATTCAAAAAGCTTTTTTTTTTCTTCTTCTCTTTTGCAGGCAGTTACAGGCTTGACAAATTGCACTAGTTGAGTAGTGTCACAAGTATGACTGAATTTTAGGATATAGCTGTTTCTTCTTGTTGCAGGTCTCCTGAGAAATTTGATGTAGTCAGATTGAAATGAAAGGTGGTTAGGATGGAACACTTAAAAACACTGTAAAGGTGTCTACAAGTTGCGATTCAATTGATTTCGACCAAATTTAGATATAGTTATTTCTGTTAATTATTATTATTGTTATTATGTGACACCTCCAGGGAGTCCAAAGACTCATCGAGGGAGGGTACCTGCTCTACAACTCTGTCTCCACTGCTCAATCCTCCAACTGCAACTACACCATCTTCTGGTACATCTACCGCCCGCCACTAGTATTTCCACAGACATCCATGCCCATGGCAGGATTTGACTTTATTATTCACACTTCTCTGAGAATTTTAGCTCAATTAGATAAAAAGAGAGGGAGGGGAGAACTCACTTCCACAGCAGACACCTGAGTGTCTGCTGAGGTGTCACAATAATAATTTTTGACTAAATTTGAATATAGTTTTCCGTTACAGTTTTTGAAAATGGAAAGCAGAGTTATAAAAGGTGGCAGAAAAAGAAAAATACTATAACACCTCTACAACGGCACATAATTCAATGGTTTTGGCAATTAATTTCACAACTGTTTTACCTAGTTCATCTAAAAGGGAGAAAGGAGATGTCTCATAAAAACATATTTAAAAATAAGTGAGCCAGAGGAGAAGGAGGTTGGCTGCAATTTAGAACTGGCTTTTTTTGCCTTTGTTTTTAAATGTGAATCCTACTCTAGCACACAGCATAGAATATTTTCAAGCCATTTGATTATATTATTACCCAAGACCCCATGGAGTCAAAGACTCATCTGGGACGTCCTTTTATCATACATACAGCTCATCATGCCATGCTTTAAACACACTCAAATTCTCTGCAGACACCACTCTCTCAGGCAAGGCATTCCAATCATTCACAACTCTGCATGAAAAAAAACCTGCTTCTCACTCCCCTACTCACACCCTCTTTATACAGTTTCCAGGGATGACCTCTGGTTCTCCCCTTATCTCCCACTATTTTCTGTAGAACCTCTCCAGCATTGATCCTATAACAACCCCTTACTATCTTGTAGGTCTCTACCAGACTCTGCAACTGCATCTTCTCAATTTTTCCTCATACTCGGCATTCCACAGGTTAGAAACTACCTTAGTCAGTCGCCTCTGGACCCTTTCCAACATCTCTTCATCCTTCTGAAAACCAGGTGACCAAATCTGGGCATAATAGTCCATGTGCAGCCTAATAAAAGCCTTATACAATGGATCAAGAATCTCCCTACTTCTACAAGTCAGTGTCCTCCGCATCATTCCCAGAAGCCTTTGTGTTGTCTTCACAATTTTGGCTATGTGTCCCCTAAATTTCAGATCCTTATCCACTATCACCCCCAGATCTCTCATTTCCTCCAATGTACATTATTATGTACATCTCCATGAAGTTCAAGGATTCTTTGCAGTAGAGCACTCTATATTATGTAACCCACCTTGTACACTACTCAGTCCATCATCTACAGCTAACTTTGAGCCTCCAATAAGTTTGACAGCAATGGTCTTGCACAATGCAATGAATTTATCTGTCACCTAATTAGTCTCACATTACTTAATAGCATTAAGTAGTTGATAAAGTAAATCCTCCTCTGAAATTTGAGCAGTATCACTAGCAGACATTAAAGATAATGTCAATAGAGTAGCTACCACTACATTGCATCTTACTCGCTTCTTTAGTATTTAGCCACTTTTTTACATATGAAATGTTTATTTATGATATAATAAATACCATTATTGTCAGAGAAGCAATGATTATTTATTTTTATTATTACTCAGTGTGTTGGGGGGCATCTTCAGTGTGATTTGAAAGATGGAATAACTTAAGGATTGACAATGCAGATAAAGAACTGTGAGTTGTAGTGGAGAGCAGAGCATTCTGCTTAAATGTTCTATCAAAGTTTAATACATAGTATACAAAAAAATAAATAAAAATAAACAATAACACTGAACAGCAAAGTTAAGTAATACTCCTGTACTGAGGATATATGTTTCCTCATTATAATTGTTAATCCTTCTGTCATGTACTCTTGTAAATTGTTCCATCTTTCAATTCACAGTGAAGATATTCATGATGTGTTGGGTAAAAATTCTAGAGGGTGACAGTTATTTATGTTGTAAATTGTTAATAATGCAAATTCTGCTCAGAAAGTTGAGCAATGCCATAATGGCAACTAAATATGAGGTCTTGGGGTGGTAATAATAATAATAATAATACAAATTATTAAAAATCACAATCAAGTAGCTACTTTTGAATTGCATTGCCAATCTCCTCTGCTTCTTTGGTGCTGGGCTCATTCTTACATAATAAAAATATTTTACATGAAATGTTTTGAGATAAGCTCTACCGGAAAATTTTAAAAAATGTTAATAAAATGTTTATAAGTTATCAAATACTGCAGCGTTTTGAGACTATAGATACAGAGAAAGGGAATAAACCTGTAAAAGTTTGCCAGCTACATTCAAATACACATGATTTTTCTGTTTTGCATATACTGAAATTATTTGTATGGTGAGAATCTCAAACATATCATCCCAAATCTAATATGTAGGCTGTACAAAATACCAGCTGCTTTATATGAGTTTTTAGATATCTAGTAGTGGCACCGAATATAATAACATTTCTCTTTCTGTTTTGAGGGAAACAAACTGCGAAACACGTATAATTTTATCGAGCAGAAATTCTTACAAAACTGCCTGGTTGTGATGGAAAGACCAGATTTCTACCCAGAAATCTGGTCTTTCCCATGATTGTCATAACCAATTCTTTGTTGCTTTATTTATATGGAAGAATGAGTGTTATCATTAATATTTCTTGTCAAGATGCACACACACATATATATATATATATGAACACACCATAGTGCATATGTGCAAAATGACTGTTCACGATGACTCCCAAATATTCTTTTTTAAATGCAATTTTAAGATTTTTATATGCATACACGTGTTTTAATATCTAAGAAATATTGTCAAGCATAAAAATTCACTTATTTACCTCTATTAAAATTAAATTTCTGTTAGTTTTTTCAATATTAATTTTGAATTTTTTTTACAGATTGAAGGAAAAATAAATTTGTAAGTCATGCATAGTATATTGTAACTACAAGTAAATGGCAAGGAATGTGTGTTTAAATAAGTACTTCCGTTAACAAGCTAGTAAATAGTAAAGCTGACCTAAAAACTAAACCTAACCCAGGTTTTGTGGTTAACCAGGAATTCATGTTAATATATTTTGGGAAAAAAAAAAAAAAAAATCAGCTGGATGAAAAAAAAAAAAGGTGTATATTATAGTGAAGCTTGTTAATATTATGGAATGAAATAATCATTGTTGTATTAAATGAAGGAGGCATGTTCACTGTCTGGCTGTACCTCAATTACAAATAATGTTACTATTTGTTATCAGCCAACTGTTTCCATACTGGAAAATTTTCATTCCATGCATTTTTTAATAATGCCTCTAGTTAATAATTTGTGGGCAGAATTGGAATCTGCATTTTCCCCTGTAAATGTTTAATAAAGAGATTAGCATTTTTAGGAATACTGTTTACTTAAATGTATCTGATACATAAATGAACACACACACACATGATGAATGCTAAGCATAAAATTTCTTAGATTACTCAAAGAGGTAATCTATGTTAATGCAAGATTTCTTTTTTGTACTTTTAAAATTCTAACTGGGATATTTTGGAGGTGTCAAATAATAATAATAATAATAACAATATTTTTCAGAAAGATAATTTGTTGGGCCCATATTTCCCACAGCATATTATTATTATTATTATTCAGGCCTCCATGCAGTCAAAAGACTCATCGTGGGAGGTCCTTCCTAAGAACATAAAGTCTGTCAAGATTCATCAAGGGGGAGGTCTCCCTTAAGAAACACAAAGTCTATCATACCACTCCTTACACTCACTGACAATTCTCGCTCTCACCACTCCATCAGGCAATGCATTCCTCGGTTCAACCACCCTCCATGCAAAGAAACCACTCCTCACCCTCTTGCTCACATTTTCCTTTTGTAACTTCCAGGGATGGCCCCTTGTCATCACTCCTTCCTGCTGTTTAACCAAGCGAAAGAACTCCCCAGTGTCAACCCTGTAACCACCTCTCAACAGTTTTAAAACTCTCAATCATATCACCTCTCCTTCTTCTATCCACCAAGCTCTGCAGTCTGCATTCCCTCAGCCGATCCTCATAACCAAAATTGTACAGTCTTGAAACCATCTTTGTCATCTATCTTTGTATCCTTTCCACAGTTAATTTATCCCCTTCAAATCCTGGGGACCAAATCTGAGAACAATAGTCTAAGTGTGATCTGATCAGAGACTTATCAGGAATGATAACCCTTTTATCTCTGCAGGTCAGTGTCCTTCTCATAATTGCAGCAATCCTCTCTGTTACCTTCACCACCTTTGCAATATGTCCAATAAATTTCAGGTTTCTATCAATCATCAAAACCAGATCTCTTGCCTCCCCTACTTCCTCCAGTATAACTCCTCCCATAGAGTATGAAGCATCCCATCGATGTTTCCCAAACCTCAAGACCTTACATTTTGCTGCATTAAACTGACACCCCCATTCATTTGCCCATCTATCTAGCTTATTCAAATCCTCTTGCAGGGCTTCCACATCTGCACTATTACTAATGATCCTTCCTGGCTTTGCATCATCTGCAAACAACTGAATATCGCCTTGCAATCCACTGGCGATGTCATTGATATAGAGGTTAAACAATATAGGTCCTAGTACTGACCCCTGTGGGACCCCACTTGTAACCCTCTGCCTCCTTGAAACTGCTCGGCCATACACAACTCTCTGATACCTATCAGACAGCCAATCCTGAATCCAGTTGCCCAATCTGACATCCAGACCCATGTGCTGCAACTTAAATATCAGCTTATCATGTGGCACCCTGTCAAATGCCTTCACTAAGTAAGAAAATTGCAGTATATGCCTCTTCCTCATCTAATGTTCTTGTAACTTTATTATAAAAGGCTAGCATATTGCTAAAACAAGAGCGCCCTTTCAAAAATCCATGTTGACTCTCACAGATAGCATTACCCTCATCTGCCCATGATGTATACGGTCCCGCACTACTTTCTCCAAGATCTTAACAACTACTGATGACACACAGACTGGCCTATAATTAGACACTTCCAGTCTGTTGCCACTCTTATGCAATGGCACTATCTTACCTTCCTTCCATTCCCTGGGCGCCTTTCTCGCAGCCAGACTTTCATTGAAAAGCCAGGTTAAAGGCACTGTCAGTTCCCTAGCACATTCTCTCAAAACTCATGCTGAAATACTATCCAGTCCCAAAGCTTTACTGACATCCAGAGTACTCAGTATCTGAAACACACTCTCCTCCTGTACCTCTAAACCTCGAGCCAGCCCTATCCCTCTAGCATTAAAACTGACTCGTCTAGGATGAAATACTCCATTAAAGTGTTCATTGAACAATTCCACTATGTCCTCTGCATCAGTCACTCTATTCCCATTTTTATCCCACAATATCATTCTTCCACAGTCATTTCTCCTTCTACTGGGACACATAGCTAAAAAATTCCCTAGGATTTTCTTTGGATCTTAGGGCCAATCTCCTCTCATATTCCATTTTCGCTTTAATTACCACACTAGTCACTCTTCTCGCCTGTGTCTTATATTCTTCATGCATCTTCTCTTCACCTGTCTCGTTATATCTCTTCCATAGTCTCTTTTTCACATGCAATTTCTGTTTAATATTGTTTGTCATCCACTTTACTCCAAATTGTGTCCTCTTCTTCACTCGTGGTATACAACTTACCATTGCTGCTAACAAATATTCTTTCACAATTTCCCACGCACTAATGATTTCCCTGCCTTCCAATTCCTCCCTCCATGAAACTTCCCGAAGTTGACGTCTAAGACTATTATAATCACCTGCTTTATAATTCCACATAAGTTCCTGTCTCTTTGATACTCCTGCATGTCTATTCATTTTCCAAGTCAACACCATATGGTCACTCTCTCCAACTGGTGGGAGAGATGTCATCTCAGTTATTATCAACTCTTCTGACGCTATAACCAAATCCAAAACTCTTGAACCTCTTGTTCCCTCTGTTACATGTTGCTTAAGACATTTGTCCCTCAAGAATTCTAGAAATTCCATTCCCCTATTGCTACATGCATCTTCCTCTCTCCAATTTATACTACTGTAGTTAAAATCTCCCATAACAATCATTCTTCTTGCACTTGCCAAACTTAGCTGTCTAAACATCTCCTGGCCCCATCCTCTGTGCTCCTGGGTCTGTAGCAACACCCCACTAAATATCCTGTCTTGCCTACCTCTACCTCACACCATATGCTCTCAAAATCATTTGTCTCACTTCCTTCCAAAGTCTCCACTCTTAGAGGACATAGGTCATCATTTATCATAAGCAGTACCCCACCACCATGCTTTCCCCTCCTATCCTGACAAAAAATGCTATACCCAGTGACTTCTATTCCTGTGATTATATCCCCTTCTGTCAACCACGTCTCAGTGATCCCAATAACTTTTGGCCAGCCTGATGCTATCTGCGCCACCAATTCCTCTCCCTTATTCTGGATATTATGTTCTGTTTTATTATTATGATAATGAATGTGCTTCAAAAGAATCCAAGGACTCACCGAGGGGACTCATTTAGACACTTATATCTTTCATTGAACACTTACCAAACTCACAACATTTAATAGTACCATTTCACACACCCCTAGCCAGCTTTCAGGAATGAGTTCTACTTCCATCATCTTTAAACTGTAAAATCTTACTTGTGTCTATAGTATAAGATCCCTTTACTAATTTGCTGTGTTTAACTAATTTGTTAATGATATTTCATGCGGATTGACAGGGAATTTTCAGTTGCTTGTTGACAATGCAAAGTTGGAAATAATTATAAGGCGTAGGAGTGGTATTAAATTTCTCCAGAAAGATTTAGACAGACATGCAGCCTTGACAAATGAGTGTCAAAGCTAAACATCTTAATATTAATAAATGCAAGGTGCTGCACTTTGGAGCGTAGAGATATATGGTTTACTGTATTGGTGGAATTATGCTTCAAGAACTGGATGAGATTTAGGATCTTGGAGTGATGGTTGACAGTGGATTAAAAAGCACACTGCAAGTGCTGCAAAGATCACACATCATAATGCTGCTGCAATACACTGACAAGTAGATATAAGGAAGTACTGGTGGTGTCAATGCATAAGGCACTGTGATGGGAAACATTAGAGAAGTCCAGAGCCAAACAACCAGGGAAATATCAAGACTGGAATGTTTGCTATGCAGAGAGGGTGAGGGAATGTAGATTGCAATTAGGTGGATAGAAGTTTTGAAAAGAGATGATACGACAAACTAAGTTGGTGAAGGGATTTAACCAAATTAATAAAGAGGAGGATTACAAAAAGAGTGGAAGGTCTGAGGGAAAAAATGAGAGGCCATCCCTGGCAGTTGTGTAAAGGAGTGGTGAAGAAGGGCATGAGGAGTAGATTTTTTACATGGAGAGTGGAATGCATTGCCAGAATGCAGGGAAGCATAGAGTTCAAAGTTCAATGTGATAGACATGCTGGTTAAGTGGACCTTCCATGATGAGTCTGCTGACTCAATGGAGGTTTCCATAATAATAATAATAATAACTTTTATATTTCTCTTATATCTCCTCTCCTCCATGTATTCCTCAAACTTTGAAGACCACATTCCCTCAATCTGTCCTTATATGTACAATTCCAAAGGCTAGCAATCAGCTTGTTACTCACTACTGAATATTTTCAATTGCTTCCCAATCTCCTTGGAACCCAGGAAACTACATCTGCACAGGGTAATCCAGATGCAATAATATCAAGGCCTTGTAAAATGTAAAAATAACTTCTTTATTCCTAGAAGTTAGCACTTAACTGACTAAACTTCAACTCACTGTTTATAATAACCTCCCAGTATCTAGCTTCATTAACTACTTCCAACAAATTCCTATTAATATATTCTGCCTAAAATATCTAACTTTACACTTCACAACATTCAACTGATATTCACTGTCATTTGTCTATATAAACCAATATTTTCAATCAGTCTGCAAGAGTTCTGTATGCTACATTCCTTATCAAACTTAGTATCATCAGCAAATAATTGAATATCAGAGTCAAGACTCTCCCCAATATCATTAATGCACATATTAAACAACAATGTCCAAAGTATAGAATCCTGTGTAAACCACTGGTCACTTTTCTCTGCCATACATCACTTTCTGATACGTATTAGTCAGCCATTCTTGAATCCATATCACCAATTTATTTTGTAACCCCCCCTCCCCTCGACGTTTGTATAACAGCCTCCAATGTGGAATCCTGTCAAGTGCCTTAGCACAATCCAGAAATATTGTGGTACATCCAATCTCCATATCTAACTCTGCTATCACTCGATTATCGAATGCGAGCAGATTGTTCTTCTTCCTATTGCTCTACAGTCCAAACCAATCTTACATCTCCTAGATTTGTTCCCTCCAATCCTGTCTGCCCCAAATCTTACTTCTTCAGTTTGGACATTGCAATATGATGTTGATATCTCGACTAAGGGTATATATATATATACACATCTTGTAATTTGTTTTCTTCTTGGTCTTTTATCAAGAATTTTCCTATTTATAGTCTTCTTAAGAATACTGCCATTTTCCACATGAAAAACATGTTCTGCCCACTGCAACTTTTTGAGCTTGATTAAACTAGATATTTTAAACTGCTTGGAAAGAAGTCAATGGACACCCCCATAGGCAATGTGCATCGTGCATGTAATGAGTTTTTATATGGTTTTTATTCAATTGCAGATGAGTTAGCTGATCTCATACAGAGGTAGCAGGGTTTTTTCCTCCCAGAAACTTGGGTTTTTCATCCATACAGACAAAAAAATACTAGTAGTGGTAGTGGGCATTAGATGGCATTGGTGTTGGTGATGATGGTAGTGGCAGTTCACTGTAGTTGGTGGATTAAGTTCTGGAGACAGAGTTGCAGAGTAGGTGCCCTCCCTCAACGAGTCTGGACTCCTTGAAGGTGTTACATAATAATAATAATTTGTTTGTAGCTGGTATAAACCAGAGGAATATGATGCTCCCAAGTTAGTGCAACTGTGTCTGGATGAAATGGCTATGAGAAGGAAACTGACAGCGTTTGAAAGGGGTATTGTGATAGGATGCCATGTTGCAGGCCTATATGTTTGGCAAATTGTTGACAAATTGGGCCATCCGAGTTCAGTAACCAGTGATACCATATTGAGATGGAAGATCAGGGAGCCAACTGCAAGTACTCCCACCGTGGACAACCCACCACTCACTGAACGAGACCATAGAGTTCTACAAAGAATAATATATAAAAATCATCATTCATCATCTGACATGTTGAATTCAGAGTTCTGGGCATCGACTGGACAAGAATCTCCACAAGACATTCACATTCAGAATTGAGGCTCATAACATGAGCCTTGGTTCTAAATATTGTATGTTAAATGTTGAATGTTGGAGCAATAAATCACGCTACACTCTCTACCAAGCAGATGGACAGGTGTGGGTGTGGTGCATGCCTGTGGTGAACATCTCTTACCAGAGTGCATAATCCCTACTTTGAAATTTGGAGGTGGCGGTGTGATGACATTGTCCTGTTTTTCCTGGTTTGGCCTCAGACCTTGTTTGTGGTGCTACGAACTTGAACTGCAAGAGGCATCTGAACATTCTTTACAATGCAATGCTCCCTAGTTTGTGACATTTCTATGGAACTGATCATTGCCTCTTTCAGAAAGCCAATGCACTGTGTCATAAGGTTGCTGCTGTAACGGTGTGATTTGTGGACATGAACATCACCACACTTGACTGGCCTCCACTGAACGCTGCTTTCAACCCTATTTAACACCTGTGGGATGAACTAGAAGGTTGGGTGAGGTCAAGGGATGTCCATTCCATCACAGTCCAGGACCTCGTTACATGCCTACAGGAAGAACGGTCCAAAATTCCCATCAGTTGCTATCGTATGCTTGTGGAAAGTATGCCCAGTAGGATTGCTGCAGTCATTGCAGTGAATGGAGGTCCTACATATGATTAAGGTGGGCACTACATCTGTTTGTTCCTCACACTATGGTTTACATTGTCTTCTTTCCAAGCAGTGTATATTTTTTATAGTGATATAACTCATGGTTGTATCTGATCCTTCA
Source organism: Typopeltis vanoorti (assembly GCF_054136105.1). Taxonomy (NCBI): domain Eukaryota; kingdom Metazoa; phylum Arthropoda; class Arachnida; order Uropygi; family Thelyphonidae; genus Typopeltis; species Typopeltis vanoorti. The sequence goes on from NC_143557.1 coordinate 128,077,551, forward strand.
GATACCATTATCATTCACTGGGTCAAGTATGTTTCTAAGGATTTTCCTTTCGAAACCTGAAATCAGATTTTTCATCCTCACCATAATTATCCATTCACAGGTGACAAATGGATGACGTATCGATTTATATATTTGTATGTTAGTCTTCCAATGGATATCTTCTAAGCTTAATACACTTGCAAGAGAATAAAAGGCATGATTATTCACCCTTCTTTATTAATTTGCAGACCGTAGCCTTCTACAAATTTGCAGACCGTAGCATATGCAGATGGCAATAGCAAAATTGAAGAACCAGACAGAAAGCAGAAGAAATATATTTGGAATTGAAAAATTAGCTTACAAGATAGGGCTAAAAATTAACCCACAAAAAAAAAAAAACATAATAATTAGTACCAGGCAAAATCAATTAACTGATACAAGAGTCAAAACTGGAAAGTCTAAAACAGAAAAAGTGGAACAATATAAATATTTAGAAGTAATGATCACAAGTCAACCAAATGAGATGGTAGAAGTGCAGAACATTACTTCTAAATATTTATATTGTTCCACTTTTTCTGTTTTAGACTTTCCAGTTTTGACTCTTGTATCAGTTAATTGATTTTGCCTGGTACTAATTATTATGTTTTTTTTTTTTTTTTTTGTGGGTTAATTTTTAGCCCTATCTTGTAAGCTAATTTTTCAATTCCAAATATATTTCTTCTGCTTTCTGTCTGGTTCTTCAATTTTGCTATTGCCATCTGCATATGCTACGGTCTGCAAATTTGTTTATTAGACTATATTTATTTCTTCGAGTGCATATAGTATCTACTAGCAATAATCAGATAATATATTATAAAGCTAATGTTGTAGCAAGTAAGAGGAAGAATAATTATGGAAGGATAACTGTAATCAATGCAGATATTAGGAAGGTGACAGAAGCAGGAAATAGTTCAGTTGATGAGTGATCAATTGAAAGGGTGTATCATTTAGATAGAGATTCTGCAGTTGCTTATATTATAATATGAGAATTGAGGTAGATGAACAAGAGATACTCAGCATATTGAGAGATAACTATCTCAGGCAGCACATAAAGAAAGGCAAGCGAGGATCAAGAGTTCTAGATCTCATTATTTAATCAGAGGATGTAATTGTTAGAGGGGGTTTCACATTTTCCTCCAGTTGGTGAAAGTAATAATGAAGTAATCACCTGTGTTGTGGCTAGTCATATGCGGACTTTTGCAAGGAAAGGATATATTTGGAATTATAAGGCAGGTGATTATGACAAGCTTAGGAGACAACTTTGAGCTATAACATGGAACGAGGAGTTGAGCGGTAAGGAAATAAATGCTGCATAGGAACTTACAAAGAAATACATAACAGCATCAATGTACGAATGTATCCCAAAGGTAGGTGTAAAATGGATGAATGTGGAGCTTAAGCACAAAATCTGGAAAAAGAAAGTACTTTGGAGGAATTTCAAGATGAATAATGGTAATCAGTCACATGAAGAATGTAAATAACAAGCCAGGAGAGTGACTCGGTCAGTAAGGAAAACAAAAGTAGAGTATGAGCAGAAATTGGCAAATCAGGCTAAGAAAAACCCTAGAGAGTTTTTTAGATATGTGGAAGTAGAAGGAAGAACGATCATGGAAAGATGAAGTTAAGGATGAAATTGGTAGAATGGTAACTGCTGCAGAAGAAGACATTCTTGATTTCAGTGATCAATTTATAAGAGTGTTTCATCCTGATCAGGGTGGAATCATGAGGAACTTAAGTGTAGAGGACATAGGAGAGGATAGCTTAATTGTGAGTGAGCAGGAGGTCTTTGAGGAAATAAATTACCTTGATGTTAATATGGCAATGGGATTTGATGACATATCACCACGCATCTTAAGGGAATGTTCCAGGGAACTGGCAGTAGCATTTTTATGCCTGTTTAATAAGAGTTTTGCAATGGCACAGGTTTCAAGGGAGTGGAAGGAGGGTAAAATTGTTCCACTGCATAAAGGCAGAGAATAAGGCTGTAGCTTCAAATTATAGGCCAGTCTGTATATATCTGGAGTTGTGGTGAAGGTACTGGAGAGATTGGCAAGAGGCAGAATACAGAAATGGGTTAATAGCAGCAGTATTCTCTGTGGTTATCAGCATGGGTTTGTTAAAGGAAGATCATGTTTCACTAACTTACGTACTATAACAAGGTGACAATATCTTGGACAGAGGAGACACATATACAGTGGTGTACTTGGATTTTGCAAAGGCTTTTGATAGACTGCCACATGACCAGCTCTTAAATAAATTGAAGCAGATGGGATTGGATAACAGACTTCTGTGTTGGATTAGTGAGTGGCTATCAGAAAGTTGTATATGGGGGGGGGGGGGCATTTTTGTTCAATTTGTATGTTAACGATATTGGGTTGGGTTTAACTAGTGATATTCAGCTATTTGCAGATGATGCAAAACTGAGGAGAGCAATGCATAGTGAGGCTGATGTTAATCCCTTATAAGAGGACTTGAACAGATTGCATGAATGGGCAGGTAAGTGGAACTATCAGTTCAATGTTGCCAAGTGTAAAGTTTGAGATTTGGTAAGCAACGATGGGATGCAAAGTATTACTTGGTGAGGAAACTTTAACAGAAGTAGAGGAGATGAGAGATCTAGGAGTGGTGGACAAGGACCTGAAATTCAGGGCCACATTGCACAAGTTGTGGAGACATCACATCGAATAATGGCAATGATGCAGAGAACCCTGACATGCAGAAATAGAGAGGTTATGATTCCATTGTATACGCCTCATATGGATTATTGTGCACAGCTTTGGTTGCCAGGTTTTCATGGTGACGAGGATATGTTGGAAAGGATACAGAGAAGATACACTATAATGAAAAAATAATCAGTATTATATTTTCAATTTTTAAATTTTGCCTCAGTGGGGACCGATTCCCGTAATGTTTTTGGTTAAAGTAAAAATATTAACCTATCTATTCCTATCGTATTTATTTTTTGTTTTTAGTTTTTTCAAAAAAAAAATAATAAAAGATGCGTCCGAAAATAAAAGATTTTATTTTTGGACCCATGAAAAGCTAGTTACAACACTGGTAGCGCCATGCAATTCTTTTAAATTTTCAGTAAAATCTCAAATGGTGGCAATGGAAGTATTTTTTGTATGATTTTTTTTATCATCATAACAAGACACATACACCAGCCATTGAACAATCTCTCAAACATTGGAAGTCAAAATTCTTCAGTGTTAATTGTAAACATCTAATGCCAATTTTACAAACCTCTCCTGATTCAGCACATGTTCCTATCTAGTTGTGAATGTGTATGCCTAAATAATGATAATCTTACAAAACAGTGATTCTGTAACTCTTTCAGTGAATCTCTCATTTGGTATAACCGTATATATAGAAAAAAAAAACAAAAAAAAAACACCTAACTACAGAAAACAAGAACAAAATAAATTAAAAATCGTACTTCATGACTCCTGTAATTAAAGAAAAAAGAAATGAATGTATCTTACTATAGCCTCCCTCGAATCTTAACTGCAGGAGGTGTTTGTATAATAATAATAATAAATCGCGGAGGCACGACCTTTAAAGTTTGTTTCGAGTACAGGAATAATTCGATCCTACTCTAATATTTACATAACAGTTTTGCGTCTTGACTACAATGATCAAAGCTGTTGTTCTTGCTGATAATAATAATAATAATAATGATGATGGTTATATCGTAGTGTGTAGTGTTCGTGCAAGCTCCTGATAAGATAAGTATTATTTTCAGTTATCGTTGATAAAATTAGTTAATATTGCGTAGTTTTGTTTGCCTTGCGTATTTTAGTGCGTCTGTTTGTGTGTTTTTGGTATGTATAACTTATTATTTGATAAAACACGTTGCAATAATTATGGCACCTGTACGAAGGAAAATGGCGGCCAGTAATGATGGTTCGCCATCGTTATCAAAGAACAGTAGTATAAAAGAAATGAGTCAGTGTACTAGCTGTGAAATGTACGCTTTACAGAGTGCAGTCGGAGTGTGGATAGATGATAATAAAGGATTGAATGTGTGTAGAAAATGTAGGGAGAATGAGGAATTGAAGTGTATTTCGGATCGTGAGTGTGATATTTTTGTCATCCTTCAGAATGAAGAAAATAGCGATATGACAAGAAACGGCAAGGTTGTACATGAGAATTATGAGAGTGTGAATGATAGTATTAATGGTTTCTCAGAGAATAAAAGATGAGATAGATGCATTGAATGAGATCGCGTTGTTGAATGGTGCGATAGAAAGGGCAAAACAGCAGCTAGAGTGCATGAACAAAAGTCGACTGAATGAACCAACCAATAATAAAAGGTATGACAGGAAAAATAGGCGTATGAATGTGAACATGAACAAAATGAAGGATAGAGTGCTGTATGGAGACTCGTTTGTACGAGGTGTGTTAGTAGAGGATTTGACAAAATCGTACCAACCTGGTGCAACCATAAAGGATGTATCTGAGTCTATTAGAGAGCAAAAGGAAAGGTTGAAAGAAATGATTGTTGTGGCAGGTACGAATGATTTGAAAGGAGATAAAATGGAAATGATAGAAGACCTGAATGAATTGTTTGAGGTAGCAAAAGAAAAGAGTGAGAGAGTTAGAATGATTAGTCTTTTGCCACGATATGACATTGAAATGTTTAAAAGGAGGACCATAATTGCGAAGGACTTTATGCGTGGGTTATGCATGACGAGTGGTGTGGAATTTGTGGACGTGTGGAGTGGGTTTGATGGGCGAAAGGATCTGTATAAGATGGATGGCTTGCATTTGAATGGTTATGGTGTAAGAAGACTTGAGAAAGTGTTGCTGAATGTAGTGGATGTGCAAATTCAGGGAAACTAGATTCGTTAAGGGGGGGGGGGGGGCAGTAGATATACAGTCCTTAGGGAGGCAGTTGAATGTAAGAATGAATATAATATGCTAGAGCAAATAAGGACAACAAACCAGAGTGGGATAGTTAATATAAGGCATCAAGGTAGGGTTGGGGCTAATGGGGGTCTTAAATTCATGTACACTAATACTAGGAGTATTAGGAACAAGAAGGAAGAGTTTTTGACCATGGTTGGCACTTCCAGACCACAGGTTATTAGTATTAGTGAAACATGGCTGACTGTAGATGATATAGCTAGTGGGATTGAATGTGATGGGTATAGTGTGTTCAGGAATGACAGAGAGAATAAAATGGGGGTAGGAGTATTGTTGATGATAGCTGATGAGCTACAGCCAAGGAGAATAGAAGTTGAATTGCAGGATAGAGAAAAGAGCACATTTGAGGCCATTTGGTGTGAGATTGTGGCTAGCAGAACTAAATATACAATTGGGTGCTGCTATAGACCAGGTGATGGAAAAGATGGTGGTGACAGTATGCACAAACAAATAGAAGAAATGAATGGAAGGAGGGTGATTATTATGGGAGATTTCAACTATGGTCGCATTGATTGGAGTGAGGAGAGGACACACGGGAGGAAGGAATTGGATTTTATGCGGTTATTAAGGGAAAACTATCTGCGACAGCATGTAATGGAAAATACTAGGGGTCAGAGAGTGCTTGACCTAGTAATTACATCTGAGGATTTGGCTGTAACAAATATGACCACATTGCCACCAATCGGTGAGAGTGATCATAGGGTTTTGACTTGGGAGGTGGCTAAAGGTGTAGAATTTTCAATTAAGACAGGGTACATGTGGAATTATCGGGCTGGAAAGTATGACAAGCTTAGGAGTTTGATTGGCTCAGTGCCATGGCATGTACAACTGCAAGGACTAGAAGTTGATAGTGCATGGGAGGTAGTTAAGAAGTGCTTGCATGAAGCAATGGCTGACTGTATACCTAGAGTCCGAATAATAAATCAAGTAGGGGTTAAATGGATGAATAACACCATTAAGTTTGAGCTGCAAAAAAAGAAACAACTATGGAGGGAATTTAAGGAGAAAGGTGACTGACAGGCACATGAACGGTATAAAGCGCAGGCCAGAAGGGTAACGAGTGTGGTAAGAAAAGCAAAAAAGGATTACGAAAGAACATTGTCCATGCAGGCTAAAGAGAATCCTAAACAGTTTTTTAGATATGTAGCAAGTAAAAGGAAAAATGTACATCGCAGAATGATTTTAAAGAATGCCGATGGTAGGGAGGTAACTAAATCAGTTTAGATAGCTGAGTTACTGAGTGAGCACTTTGCAAGAATATATCATCCAGGTGGTGACATTGCAGAAACGAATAAACCAGTAGATTATACGGGAATTGTGGTGAATGAAGTGGAGGTGAGTAGTCTATTGCATAACCTCAATGTCAATATCTGTGGGGTTGGATGGTATACCAGCTCGTGTAGTCCGAGAAGCAGCTAATGAATTGTCAGTACCCTTGACCATTTTGTTTAATTTGAGTCTCGGGTCTGGGTTAATCCCGAGCTGGTGGAAGGAGGGGAAAATAGTTCCACTGCATGAAGGTGGTTCCGAGACCGCTGTTGTAAATTACCGACCGATTAGCATATCAGGAATCATTGTCAAGGTCTTAGAGAAATTAGTCAAGAAAAGAATACAGGATTGGATAGATGAAAACGGGATATTGTATGGGGGACAACATGGTTTTGTGAAGGGTAGATCATGCCTCAGTAACTTGCTCACGTTTTATAACACAGTGACAGCTGAACTGGATAAGGGTAATGGGTTTACAGTGATACTACTGGACCTTGCCAAGGCCTTTGACAGGATACCACATGGAACCCTAATCAGTAAACTGGAGCAGATGGGGATAGATATAGGGTTGGTAAGATGGATAGGAGGGTGGTTGAAGGAGAGATACCAGAGAGTGGTTTATTCAGGAGTGGAGTCAAAAAGACGTCTTGTGACTAGTGGAGTGCCGCAGGGCTCTGTTCTTGGACCACTGCTTTTCAATTTGTTCATCAATGACATTGGAAAGGATTTGAAAGGAAGTGTTCACTTGTTTGCTGATGATGCAAAGTTGGGTAGAGCAATTGTGAGTGCACAGGATGTCAAAATTTTACAGGATGATTTGGATAGTTTGGAGGACTGGGCTAGGAAAAATGGATGTCCGTTTAATGTGGCAAAGTGTAAGGTTATGCATTTTGGGGTGAAAAGATTAGCAGCAGTATGTCGCATAGGTGGAACCGTACTCCAGGAGATTGTTGAGGCCAGGGATTTGGGAGTGCTGGTGGATAGGTAGTTGAAGTTTAGGGGGCACATTGCAAAAGTAACTAAAACAGCTCACCAAGTCACTTGGCTTATGAAAAATACTTTAACATGCAGAGAGAAGCAAGTTGTTGTTCCTCTGTATCGAGCCTTGATAAGACCCCATCTGGACTTCTGTGCCCAGTTATGGGCACCAGGGTTTCTTCGTGATGGGGAGGAAGTGGAGAGGGTCCAGAGACGAGTGACCAAGATGATAGCAGGTCTGTGGAATGAACTTTATGAGAATAGGTTGAGGATTTGTGGGTTGCAGAAATTGGACGATAGGCGAAGGAGGGGTGATATGATTGAGACATTCAAATTACTGAAGGGTTTTTATAAGATTGATCCAGAAGATATTTTTGAAAATATGACTGGTGGTGGGAGGACTAGGGGCCATGCATGGAAGCTGGGCAAGAGCGTGGTTGACAAGGGTGTTAGAGCTAGGTTTTTTACTTGGAGAGTGGTGAATGAGTGGAATAAGCTTCCAGAGTCTGTTGTGGGTGCTACGACCGTGAATGAGTTCAAGGCAAGATATGATAGATACTGTGTGAATGTTGAATAGTTGTTCCAGACATGATGTTAGGGCCTCCCTCGATGAGTCTGTCGAATCTTTGGAGTTTCCCGGAACAACAACAATAATAATAATAAGAAGAAGAATAATAATACAATCTCTTTTTTAAAATTAAATTCTGAATGATATAATTACCTGTGAAACTCCACACCAGGGTGACCACCCAGCAAAAATATTTCGTGCTAACTTATACAGGAAAAAGGTACTAGATCTGAAAAAAAAAGTACTAAATTTTCATTTGCTTTCGTTTCACTCTATTTAAGACATTTTACAATATTACTACATTATTATCATATACGAACTCAATGTAAAACCGCTAAATTAACAAAAAGTCAAAACTCACCTCACTGTATCATCTATAAGTCCAAGAGCTGCAGTTGTCAGTCATCATAACAGAAGTCCCAATTGTAACTCAAGCACTTCATGTGTGTATTAATTTACCATATAATTTTTAGTCCCATTTTAGTGTTTAAAATAATGTAACATTAAATTTTCAGTTATTTATTATGCTATTTACATATATACAGAGGTTCCCATCCACAAGAAACACTGGAAGTATTTATTCATTATTTTTATCCTATTTTGCTAAATTAATTAACTCTTCAGAAATAGTAAAATCTGTAACTGATGAATGTTTCCATTTTTCTTTTGTCAAAAGGAGTCCATTCATCAAAGGATTTTTTTTTTTTTTCAGATTTCATTGCGTGAATCTACAGCCAACGCATCTTTTATAAGACAGTTACATTTAGTGCGTCCACACTGTATTTTCTTAGCAATTTCACTATCAGTAGCAATTGTTTTCAATAGAGTTGGAAGAGTATCCATAAGCCGCAAAAGCAGATTGTGTTCGGCATCCAGGGCCGTTCCGTGGGTTTGCGACTCCTGAGTGCAAAAATTTCATTAAAAATTAAAGGATCCCGAAGTACAATAACACGTTTCAAATCATTTTATTATACTGCACATTAAGAGGAATGTGTATTAAAATAAAGAAAAAACACAAATAGTAAAAAAAAAACACATTACTTTTATATAATAAACAAACATATTCCTATAATGTAACATGGAACACGACAAGAAAAGAAGAGACTCTCAGAATAACTCAGCGTGCAATGGAACGTAGGATTTGTAACATCAACAAAATGGAACCTGTTAGAATCACGGAACCAAGAGATCAGGCATAAAAGATATGGTAACTGCAGTATATGAAAGCAGGATGAGATAGCCAGGTCACATAGCCAGACTCAGGAATAACAGATGGACATATAGAATATTCAACTGGCAACAGGAATAAAGAGGAAACCAGGAAGACCACCTACAAGATGGGAAGATCCACTAGTGAAATCAATGGGTATAACATGGAAGAGAGAGGCTCAAGATCGAGATCGTTGAAGGCATCTTTGTTACCTGCACTCATGGAAAAATCCTGAGTGAAACACAGGTCCATCAAGAAGAAAACTCAAGACTCCTAAATATTTGTTCAGTGTGCTGAGAACAGTGATTAAAGTAAGTGGTGTTGAAGCTCGTACCATTTATTTAACTACTCAGCCCCTCACTGAAATCTCTCACATTGGAAGGTTACAAATATGCACAAACAGTTCAGTGTATTATTCATTCCCTATTTTTTACGAACGTGTTCGTCCCTAAATTGTGCCGACCAGGTTCATTGTACTCTTTGCACCCCTGAACGGAAGGGGGCCTGCCTGCATCATATGCACATAATCTTAATTCTGCCTCTTTAATTTGTTTTTCCGACTGGTATTTGAAACTGGATTTAAACAGTGACATTATGCTTGGTGACTTCTTTTAGATTCTACATTCTGCTAGTGTTTTGGAGTGTTTGCATAACGAATCAACAGACATGTGCTACCATTAATGCTTAAAGCACAACATTTACAATAAGCAGTGTCTCCTTTACTTTTACTTGAATAAATCAAGGATTTAAGAATGGGATCCTCCAACCATTCTTCATTGAATTTTTGCTTATATGATTTTTTCATCTTTTTAGATGAACCTTGCAAACCTGAATTTGAATCATAACTATTATCACTTTCTCTTTAATATGAATTACCTGTGTCAGAAGTGGTTTCTTGTGAGTGGGAAGGGCTAGCATTGAGATCTTCACTTTCAATAGCTCGTTTATGTACTTTACTGACTCATGCACTGCACGTTTTCCCCTGAGATTTAGAATCAAATTTTAATTTAGAACGTTTTTCTTGCCACTTGTCCATGTTTAAAAGTAAAATCTAAATAATAATATTTTCGATGAAGAATTAAACAAGTTTTTGTTAATAAAATTAATAAAAACACTGGACTTCTTATAACGCGTGAGAAGTTTTTGAACAGCGAAGAATATATTTTCAATTGCTAATGCCAATCAGATTGTGAGTACGGGATCGGGGGGGGGGGGGGGCGAGAGAAGACTGGCGATAGGAAAAAAAGAGAAATCATTCTTGTGTCACTGAATGTGACATATGGGGAGGTGAGAGAAGAGAAAAACATTAAACTCATACGTCTAACTCTGATGTTGTTATTGTTATTATTATTCGGAAGGAAGAAAGTACTAGATCTGTTGGGGAACGTACTAGAACACTAAAAATTTATAAAACGTACTAGATCTGGTACGAAAGTACTAGATGTGGTCACCCTGCTCCGTACTATTGAGGATACGAACTATAACATTGTTTTTTAACCTTTTTTTTTTTTCAAAAATTTTGACGACGCAGACGACAATGTACTAATCCAACTATGGCCGACACACAAAAGCGCTTTCTTTTTAACCTAAAAAGAAAACACTTTTATTAAAAACGTTTTTTTAAAAAAATGTAACCAGCAGAAAAATATCTAGTTTTGCTGGTTACTTTATTTATTTTTTTTTTTAATTTTTCAGTACGCCTATCAAATTTTGAAATAAGGATTCATATTCTTTTTTTTTTTCTATCTTTTATAAAAAAGGGTTTTCATTTTGTCGGGTTTCTAATTTTATTTATTTATTTTTATTTTTCGTAAAATTTTCAAACGCTTGCAATCCTTTATTCTTGTTGCCGATAAAATATAAAATATCTCGCATCTTCTTCTTCTTTCGCTATGCCTTATCCCGTGTTAAACGGGGTCGGCGTTCACATCTTTAATCTTCTTCTTCCAGATTCTCCGGTCCAGGGCATCTTCCCGACTCCATCCTTTCTCCCTAAGATCCTCTGCCACCTTATCCCTCCATCTGAGTTTGGGCCTGCCTCTTTTCCTCCTTCCCTCTACCTCCATACGCTCCACTTACCAACATACTCCCCACTCCTTCTCCCTACATGACCGAACCACCTCAGCCTGCTTTCTTGTACCTTCTTACCGATCGGTCCCACCTTGATCGTCCCTCTGATGTATTCATTCCTTATCCTGTCCTTTGTCACACCACTCAACATCCGCATCTCCGCCACCTCCATCTTCCTCTCCTGTGCCTTTGTTATAGGCCACGTCTCCGCGCCATGGAGCATCGCCGACCTTACCACCATCTTATACAGCTTTCCTTTCATCTTAGAACTCACTCTCTTGTAGCACAGGCCCCCGCTCATCTTCCTCCAGTTCATCCAGCCGCATGTTATTCGGTGCTGTATTTCCTCATCCAGGTCACCATTCCTCTCAACGACCGACCCCAGGTACTTGAATTTCTTCCCTGAAGTTAACCTTTCACCCTGGAGTCGTATGATCATATCCTCGTCACTTCCCGTTGACATATATTCGGTCTTTACGCGGTTAATTTTCATGCCTCTCTCCTCCAATACCTTTCTCCACTCTTCGAGGGTCTTTCCAAGATTCTCTCGGGATGATTCGCAGAGAACAATGTCATCGGCAAACATCATGCTCCCTGGCGCCTCCTTCTTAACGTCTTCCACTAGTACATCCATGACCAGATCAAAGAGGTAGGGGCCCAGAGTTGATCCCTGATGGAGCCCTACGACAATGGGGAACCCCTCTGTCATTCCCACACTAGACTTGACCTGAGTTTTTGCTCCCTCATATATCTCCTTCACCAAACTCACGTACTTTTCTGACACCCTCTTCTTCCTCATAAACCCCCATACCTCCTGTCTGGCCACTCTCTCGTATGCCTTTTCCAGGTCTATATACACCATATAGCTCCGCCTGCATCTCCCTATATTTCTCCATCAATCGCCTTAGCGCAAATATTGCATCCGTTGTCCCTCTTCCTGGCATAACTCCAAACTGCTCCTCACCAATTTTTGTTTCCTGCCGTATCCTTCCTTCAATTACTCTTTCCCATATCTTCAACGTGTGTGACATCAGTTTGATCCCTCTATAGTTTCCACAATCTTGAACATCTCCTTTTCCCTTGTAGATTGAGACGAGAATGCTTTTCCTCCATTCCTCTGGTATCTTTTACTGTTGGGCTATTTTCCTCATCAGATCCCATAACACGTCTACGGCCTCGCTGCCCAAGCTTCTCCACACTTCTCCAGGTATCTGCTCTGCTCCCACAGCCTTTCCATTCTTCGTTTTTCTCAGTGTCCAATACATTTCCTCTCTGCTTATGTCCTGCACCGATCCTTCGTTTGCCTCTCCATCCTCACACCTCTCTCTTGGATTGTCCTCATTTAGTAGATTACGAAAATATTCTTCCCATCTTCCTCTGATTTTGTCCTCCTCTTGTAGTACTACTCCTGTGGCGTCCTTTATCTTCTAAACTGATGTTTTGTCTTTCGAGGCCTTATCTCTATCTTTCGCTATTCTCAACAACTTAGCTTCACCACCATTTCCCTCCAGTACTTCATAAACCTCTTCAACTGCCCTCGCCTTCGCCATTGCCACAGCTCTCTTTGCACTTTTCTTCGCTAATCTATATGCCTCCTTGTCGGCTCTGGTTCCGGTCATGTCCCATTTTTTTCTTTGCCTCTTTCTTTTCCCTGATCTCCAACTGCACCTCCTCATTCCACCACCATGCCTCCTTATCCTCGGTTTTCCACCACTTTATTTTCCTATCCTTCCGCCACTTCCGTCTATTCTTCTTTTCCCCTTTTATACCACAGTCTACCACAACCAACCTGTGCTGTGCCGCTACACTTTCTCCGCTAATCACTTTACAGTTTTTCGCCTCCTTCAGATGTTTCCTTCTGCACATAATATAGTCAATTTGACTCATCCTATCCCCGCTCTTATAAGTTATCAGGTGTCCAACTCTCTTCTTAAACCACGTGTTAGCTATAGCCAGGTCGAAGGCCACAGCATGCTCTACGATTCTTTTACCTTCTTCATTTCTCTCACTACTACTCCCACCCCCATGCACCCTTTCTTCACCACTTCATCACTTTCCTACATGCTCATTCAGGTCTGCTTCGACGATCACTCTCTCACCATCAAGGATTCCCATTACTACCTGGTCTAGTTCTCTCCCGAATGCCTCTTTCTCCTCCTCATCACAACCTACTTGTGGAGCATATTCACACACTATCACAGCCACGCTTCCTCCAATCTCAAGTTTAACACTCATAATCCGATCGTCCTTCAGGCACACCTTGCAGACTCCACCCTTCAGCTCCTTGTCGATGATGATTCCAACTCTGTTTCTTCCATTCTCATTCACCCCGCTGTAAAACAGTTTATATCCTTCCACCAGCTCCTTTGCTTTATTGCCCTTCCACCTTGTCTCCTGCACGCACAAGATCTTCAGCTTCCTTCTTCTCGTCATGTCTACTATCTCCCTACTCTTCTCATTCATTGTACCCACATTCAGCGACCCGATTCTTACTTTACACACTCTCTCTTTCTGTTGGACTCGCTTCTTTAGCCTAACCCGTCCTTGGTTCGGTAGCCCAAGCCCACTTCTCACAGTCCTCGGGCGACGGAACTGCGCGTCGCTTACGGGGGGAGGGCGCCCTAGATAGTCCTTTCTCTGTTATTCGACATTTCATCCCTGGTTTTGGCATGTCTTTTACGGCCGGATGCCTTTTCTGACACCAACCCTCCCCATTCATCTGGGCTTGAGGCCAGCACTGAGATTGGCTAACTTGCCCTCTCCAGTGGCTGGGTTATAAAATATCTCGCATATCTGAAGGAAAGAGCTTATGATTATTATCATTTCTTTTAGTGTTTGCATGGTGACAGCATTCATTTCAGAAATTATGAACTTTACAATCATGTTATAAATAACTATTTTAATTTCCCGACGTTTCGACCTTCATATAAGGTCATCATCTGGAGTATATACAAATATACAAGGACAAGTTGAGTTACATTTCGCACAGTAAGCTAAAGAAACAATGATTTGATCACCGGTTATTCTACTGGCATGACCTCTAGTGAAAAAAAAAAACAATGATTATTATCTTATTTTTAGCTTATAAATTTTAGATTATTAGCTTATGATTATTACATTACACACCTCCGTCCAAGGACTCATCGCGGGAGGCCACGCTACATGTCCACTCTCTGCACTACACCATCTACCACACGTTATACGTATAATATATAGATGGTGTAGTTGATTTTCAATTTGCCGGAAGAAAACTAAAGATTCATGGAAAAACCCTACTATCTTCTTATCAAATCAGCTAACTCACAGTCATTTGTAAAATGACTGTGAATTATCCGTGATGAGAATCGAACTGCCTTTGCCAATCAAAGGTCAAAGAAGGGATGTCCCGTTGTTCTTCCAACTGTGTTGCAGCTGTGTACTGCTGGATTCATCAATGCCAATTTTGAAAAAGAGCAATCGTGAAAATATTTATATAATATACGATCATCGGAAATGTAATTCCGATGATTTTGGGACACCATCTCAAATATAAAAGACTGTTCAATGGTTGGATATATATGTGATTTGTATAGAGTTGATAGCTCTTCAGAACGAAAATGGAGCCTTGACAGAAAGAGTAAACACGAATTTTTGGATGCTAAGGAGGAAATATGCGAAGAGGAGTGCAATGGACTATTATTATATAAATTATCGACTGCATTTACAACCAACTTGAGAAAGTTATCAATATATACCAAAAAAGAGTGACAAGGGATGAAAGAGCAGAATCTTGTAACTCTGGTATTAATTGCTAAGTAAAGTTTGAGGATAAAAACTCATCCATCAACTCATGAAATAGGCATGAGCAGAGAAAAATCTGGAACCTAGTTGCAAAAGGTAAATCATGTGATGAGTGCTTACTTAATAGGACTTCAGGACAAACAATATCAACTACTGTAGAAATATCAAGCGTAACCACATGATATTATTATTATTATTATTATTATTATTATTATTATTATTATTATTATTATTATTATTATTATTATCATCATCATCAGACCTCCATGAAATCAAGACTCATGCTGGGAGGTTCGTCTCTCTCTCTCTCTCTCTCTCTCTCTCTCTCTCACACACACACACACACACATACACGTACGCACGCACGCACGCACGCACGCACGCACACACACACACACACACACACACACACACACACACACACACACACACACACACACACACACACACACACACACACACACACACACACAGTTCATCCATTCCATGCCTTAAATGCATTCACTGTTTCTGCACTCTCAGGCAATGCATTCCAATCACCTATCACTCCACGTAAGAAATCTACTCTTCATCTACAGCTAAGAAGGGTGGCTTTTTGTCCTCTCATTGTCTCCCCAATTCTATGAAAAATCTAATAACCACTGATCTAATAATAACCCCTTACCAGCTTATTTGTCTGTCATATCTCCCTCCTATCCACTAGACTCTACAAACTGCATGCCTTCATTCAATCTGTCTCCATCTTCAGCATTCCAGAGATCAGCAGTCATCTTCGTCACTCTTCGCTAGACCCTTTTCAATACTTTTCATCCTATTAAAAACTAGATGAACAAATCCATGCACAATAATTCATATGCTATTGTATCAAAGCATTGTACAATTGCACCATAACATTTTATTTCATTATGTCAGTGTTCTATGCATCATTGTCATAATCTGCTCTCTTGTCATCATAATTTTAGCAATTAGTCCCTGAAATTTCGAGCCTTTGTCCTTCAACACATCCCAGATTCATCATCTCATCTACCTCGTCTTCTCACCAATTGCACACTCTGCATTTCATCTATGCTTCCTGAATGTTAAAGTCTCACACTTTGCAGCATTGCAATGGTAATTCGACTCCCTTGCCCATCAGCCAATCTCTTCAAGTGCTCTAGCAAAGATAATACATCCGCTCTACTCCTCATTGTTCTTCCCAACTGCAGACAACTGCATATTACCATTTATACCTTCCACAATATCATTAACATGCAGGGTAAACAGCAAAATACCCGAAAGAGACTCTTGGGACATATCGCTAGTGAATTTCCTTTTCTGGGATTTCCTTCCTCCATATAAAACTTGATCATACTTATCAGACAACTAATCTCCTATTCAGTACATTAACTATTAACCAACCCCACACTTTATCAAAGGCCTTTCGAGTTTCCTCCCAGAAATTCGGGTTTTTCGTCCTATAAACTCAAGAAAATCATAGTACCCACATTATTTCAGACAATAACATATCCTGTTAGGGTTAAGAACCAAGAGATGGCAGCACTTGTTTGCTGATTTAGTGATAGATATGGGCCAACAATCTCTGATTGTCTACTGGTGGAGATTGAACTGCCCGCTCAGTCTCGAAAAAAAGCTAGATAGGGTATAAAAGGCCTCGCCTACTCCCTATTAGGGAATAAAAGGCTTTAGCTGATTTATTTTTATTTAAGATTGCAAAAACACGATCATCCTTTAGGAAATCATGCTATCCATCAAAGATAATGCTGCTGTTATCAACCCAGTTTTCAATCTTGCTTTCAATAACCATAACTCTAGACATACAGATTGGCCTTATAATTCGAAGCCTTAGTTTATCACCTCCATTATAAAGCGGAACAGTTTTGCCCTCTTTCCACTTTTTTGGAACTTAATCCAATATGGGACTCATGTTAAAAAGGTAAGTCAACGTTGTTGTTAACTCCCTGGAATATTCCCTCAAAATATGCGTGATATATCAAGTTCTACATCCTTATTCACAAGTTTATGAATTTTCATTGAATTTTTCATATACTCACTCTCTACCAGTGCCCCCTCTCTCTGTTTTGCATTCAAGTTCTTCATGATGACACATTCACGAGGATCAAATACCTTTATGACTGCTCTCATTCCATCCTTTTCACCAACCAATATCATCTTCTCATACTCATTCTTTCTTCTATTGGCTACGTATCAAAAGAACTCTTTATTTTATGTTATTTTTTGGCCTCATTAGCTGCTCAACCTTTCGAACTTGCTTTTTGCATTATCATCTAACTGGTTATCGACACTCCTCATATGTGCTGCTTCCAATAATGCCTTCTTCTTCCATGCCGCACACCCGTGGAGACATCCATTTCATACTTATTTCTATTTAACTCTTTGATCACTGGAACCCATTCAGTCAATGCCTCTTCAGATAATTAACGTGCAGAGCCCTAACAGCATTGATCTTCTTCCCATTTAATTCATTATTCCATGATATTGTGACCAGCCATCTCCTGAGTTTGTTATAATCACGAGCCTTATAGTTCCACACATATCCCTTTCCCACAGAAGTCCTCATAAATTACCTAAAGTTTTCTATTTCTTTGTTGATATTCTATTTATCGACAGTGATAATCCAGATGGAAGATTGTTGATTAGATGAATGGTTTCCAGGCAGATATAAGTTGTTTTCTACATTATTAAAGAAAGAATTGAGGCAAGAAGAGTAACTTGATGGTAAAGATTTGTCATCCTTCTTAAGAGAGCATCGAATATGAACTAATGTTCAAGCTTCACCATTGGAACCATTGCAGAGAATAAAAAGATTAATCAAAACATGAGTGAATCTTGATTCAGAAGTGAATTAGAAGAATCTTGTCCGAAATACAAGCCTTCACTGCCGAGAGACTTTTCGTTTGGGCAAGATTCTTCTGAGCTTTTATGCTGAAAAAGCCAAAATAGACATTAAATGTTACATGTCTGGAAAAGGAAGACGACATTTGCCAAAATCATTGATGTAACAATTAGACAAAAAAGTAAGAAGGCCAGGAGATTGGCTTTTTCAAATATCCTAAGCAAGTGACCAAAAGGCAAATCTGTCGTTTGGACATGGTGCCAAGTTTCCTGCTTTTTTTTTTTTTACTTTTCCATAATTCGTCTTGAATGAGTTGATAGTTGCGTTACAACTATTTTGATCTTTAGTATAAACAGAGATGCAATATGAAGTTTCCGATGAGAGCCAATTGCGATATGCGTGATTAATCTTAATTCTTCTTCACTACACTTTAGCACACTTCATGGAGAGAGTGTACTAATCCTTAGATTAAAACAATTTAATCATTAGATTAAGAACACGAATTTAAAGTGGAATAGGGAATGATGATTGCCATACCAATAAGAATTCTTTTAGTGACGGTTTCAAACAGTGTAGTTGTTTGTATCTGATGAAAAATAGTAACTTGGATAAGAGTGGGTACATAAATGCTTCTCAATGGGAGAAGAAATCAAAATTAAATTTTTTAATATGCTGTCATCTTTTATTACATCGTCTTCGTTCATCTTAGGTTTAAAGAATTGGTATCATATGAATAACAATAGGAGAGAACAAAAAGATGATTGAAACAAAGAGTGAAGTCTGAAGCACAAACTTTGAGGACAATCAAAGATATGCTATCAGGACAGAAAGACTTTTCATCATCCAGTTTAGACAAGAATAACGGTACGACTTTAAAACATCGGGGAGTGAAAGCATAAAAAGACGCACCAGTGAGCAAAGCGAGGAGATCTTAGTTGCCTAAACAGGTATTGCTTTGTATTGCTTTTGGTTTTTTTTTTTCGGCAAAATATTGCCAATAATATAACTATTTAAAGCAGTCCATGATAAAGTTCAGTACATCTTCAATGGCTCCAGTTTAAAACTTCGCGTTCTCAGTTAGCTTACATCACAGCCGTAATAACTGGGGAGAAATATCAACAAATCTAAGGCAGACTTTACATGGAATTCCCAAATGCACTAAGGTTGCGTCCTACCCAAAAGTTAGCTGTCTTCTCTTCCTTCACCAAGGCTTTGAGCAAAGGGTATGCACTCCCATGTTGTCTCATCCACTATTCCACGACCTGCTTAAGCATGCTTCCTCTATTCTTTCGAAGGAAGCACATCAACAGAATACTCCATAGTACTGATACTAATTAATCTGCTGCATTACATGTTATCTATCTAGTTAGGCCCAAAACGTTTTGCTTCAGAATTAACACACATCCTGTACATTATTATTATTATTATTATTATTATTATTATTATTATTATTATTATTATTATTATTATTATTATGCCTATAGGGAGTCAAGGACTCATCCAGAGGTGGCCAATCTTCAACCACACCAGTTATCATTCCTTTTCTTAATTCATTTACACTGGATGCATTTACTACTTCAACGGGCAATCTCTATGAAATAAAAATAGCTCTTACCCCTTTCTTAACGGCATACAAATTTAACTTTCAAGGATGTCCCCTTTGTCCTTTCCCACCTTCCGTATAATGAAATCTTTTATCAACTGATATCCTGTAACTCCCTCTCAAACGTTTATAGCATTCTTCCATATCAGCTCTCTTCTGTCTTCCTGTGTCTGCAGTCCACATATTCTCACTCTATCCGCATAATCTACATTCTGTAATCTCGATATCATCTTTGCAGTCTATCCATAGCGTCTTTATCCCTTTGGAACAAGGGAGACCAAATTGGCGCACAGCAATCCAGGTGTGGTAGTATTTAAGGCCTTGTAAGGAGGCAGAATGATTTCCATATTCTTAAATATTATTGTTCGTTTTAACATCGCAATTATTCTCTGAGTTATATTTACAATTTTTGTTATGTTACCTTTGAAGTTCAACTTTCTATTCACCATAAGTTCCAGGATCTCTAGTTTTGTCAGTGACTCCAAGCATAATCCCATCAATATAACATGCTGTTGAATATCGCATCACGTCAAAGCGCATAACTACACTTACTAACATTGGATTAGCAGCCATTATGTTTGCCCCCAATTCCAGTCTATTCAAATCAGTGGCATCCCTGAGTGCCCTACCGATCTTTGCATCATCAGCTAACAACTGAAGATCTCCTGTCAGTCCCTTCCCAATATCATTAATGCAGCGATTAAACAATACTAGTCTAAGGATTGTTTCCTAGGGTTCACTACAGTTCACCTTAAATATGACAGATTCACATCCCCCATGTACCACTTTCTGATATCTGAATGCACATCCGTCAGCCACCTGCTTATCCAAGTTTATATTCCAGTCTCATATTCTGTAGTTTAGGTAACAGACTTTCATGTGGTATCCTATCAGCTGTCATATAAAAATCCAAAACTGTCATGGTGTATCCATTCCTTTTATCCTACTCAGTCGTAACATTATTATAAACTATGAGCAAATTCTTCAGCCATGACTTCCCTTTAATTAACCCATGTTGTTCCTTGCAAAGAATATTTTATTTTTCCACTAATTTCTGTATGCCAATTCTTACCAACTTCTCTAAAATCTTTAAACTTAGAGTAATTATTTGGACAATGGATCAAGTGTTAACTAATAAATATTCATTAAACCTACTAGATTCACCAAACTTTAGCTGTTGGCATCTTCAGCGTACAAGCACTTAGGTTAAAAAACATTACACAAATATGAATAACTGTAAAATTCATTCATTGTACCCTGAAGATGCCAGCAGCTAAAGTTTGGTGAATCTAGTAGGTTTAATGAATATTTATTAGTTAACACTTGATCCATTGTCCAAATAATTACTCTAATTAGATGATCAAGAAAATAAACATTCATTATCTTTAAACTTACTCCAAAGATACTGATCAGTCGAAAGTTACACACATCAGTCTTTGCACCACCCTTGTACAATGGGATTATCATACGAATACATTGTTTTCATTCCTGTGCGATCTTTCCTGAGCCTGTTCAGCTGAACATTCCATTAGCACACATGCTAATATCCCATCTGTCTCTATTGCCAAATTCTTATCCGGGTTATGCAAGAGCTCTAGAACCTCTCATGCACCTCTATTTCTTCGTGTAATCAGTGTTGTAGTAATGGGCAATATGTTACACACCACATTGAAAGATCTTGGTGAGGTGCGTACTCATTATTCGAACGGTTGTGATACCCGCCTACCATCTTCAGTCAGTGAACTTATTCTTCCATAGTCATTCGTTCTTTTACTTACAGCATAATGATAAAATTTTCTTGAGTTGCTTTAGCCTGTGCGTAGAATACTCATAACTTTTCTAGCCTATGCTTCTCTCATTCTCACGATATCCTTTCCACAGCATCTTCTTCTTGTGGATCTCTTGCTTAATAAGGTTGCAGATCCATTTCACTCCCATCCTATTTGTTCTTCGAACTTCAGGGACACATCCAACTATCCCATCATTTAAACATCTTTTCAAAGCCTTCCATGCTCTGCCGATGTCCTTCCCCCTCAGTAACTGATACCATGGGACCAAAGATAGTATTCTCCTGAGTTTATCATAATTTCAAGCTTTCTAGTTCGGTATGTAACTTGTCCTGATTGGAACATCCATATAGTTGGCCACATCTCTCGTGTGGAGCGATCACTCGCCAACTTCTGGTGAAATAGTCACATCCTTAACTGAGACCCCTTCTGACTATGATCAAATCGAACACTTGTCCTCGATTCGCTTCTTTTACATGCTGCTTCAGAAAGTTTTCACTCAACAGCTCGATAAATCCTCCATCGTTCTTATCATGAGTAGGATACCGTCTCTAACACCCAATGTTTTCTCTAATACCCAATCAATATTTGGATAATTTAAGTCACCAATAATACTCATCTGGGTAATTTGGCGATGCATTTTTTATCACTAGCAAATGAACCATCAGGTCTGTAGCAATATCCCTACCATGTATTTCATCATGTTATCCTCCACTTCACACCAGATAACATAAACCGCAGTGGTACACGGAAAATTATTACCATTATTGCTTTCATGTGTATCTATCCAAATGGATCCAAATCATTTGATATCATAAGTATCACTACCCCCCCCTCCTCGTATCTCTTATAATATATAATATATATGATTATAATATTCAACTCTGAGAGCCAGGTTTCATCAGTGCAAACAATTTTAGGCCACATCGTACTCACCAAAGCAGCAAATTCTACTGGCATTTGTGCGTAGAAATAACAAGTTAACTTCGCACCTTTTTTATACTTAAATCTACAGTTGAAAGCAAAAAAAAAAGGGAAAAAAAAGAACTATTATGTTTACCAATCCTACTTGAACTTACATACGACTCTGCATCAGGGGAGAATGCTGGTCCTGAAATTCACGCTTGCTCTTGTTGTCATTCAGGGAGTGAGAGGTGTGATTGAAGTCTGATTAGTGGAATAATGAATTACTGACCATTTAAAACTATATATTTAGAAATGTATGTACATTTAATCATACAAATACAACATTTATTTTACAAATGATATTCTATCTTTTTCAATTTAGCTACTTGAATACAAATTCTACCCTTCGGTTCTTCTTTTTGAACTGGTCAATAACATCGTCATAAAAAGTTGGTTGTAACTTAATTGTCCCAAGCAACACGCACATTTGTAAAGGCTGGCTGAAGCTCACTGGCTAGAGCTACGTTCACCTGTGTTTAAGATGACGTGAAGGGAGCGAAAATGACTATGCGCGCGCATGAAATGACAGTGCTACAGCGAGGACCTGGAAGCTCCGACAACCGAGCAAGCCAGGGTTGTTTTGACTAGACGAGCAAGCATCGGCCTTCGATACACAACGCAAAGCTCAATTATTGCTTCGCAAGCTTAAGACGTCTTCTGTCTACAAAAATAAAAGCCTAAATGGAATGCTTATAAATTATTAAGTGCCTCCGTAGCGCAATTGGAAGAACGACGTTACATTGCGCCTTTCGATTGGAATAGGCCTAAGTTCGATTCTTGTCGCGACGAGAGGAATCTTTATCTGGTCGATTTCAATCCAAGGTGAGTTAGCCGATCTCATACGGAGGTAGCAGGGTTTTTTCTCCCGGAAACTCGGGTTTTTCATCCCGCATACAGACAAATCGGCCTTTCAGAACACGCAATTTACAGACAAAACATACTAGTTGTGGTAGTGGTGGAGGTGGACGGTAGATGGCGTTGATGGAGATGATTCGTTGTAGTGGTTGAGACAGTTGTAGGTGTCCTCCCGCGATGAGTCTTCGGACTCCTTGGAGGTGTCAGGAATAATAATAATAATAAATGCATGCATTTATTAACAAATAAATATTACTTCTTTCTCAAGTAATGAGCTTGCGCAGCAAGTATAGCAAGCATGGAAGAATTCGCCCCTGCTCTGCGTTAGTTTTCATATCAATAAATACTTTTTATAGTTATCTAATAACAAATCCAAGTGCAGGCTATTCCTCGTATATAAATCTTTCCTATAATCAAACTTACTCCACACATCAAAAGACTCATTGATTTTTGTACATAGCCTGCACATTGAATCATTTGCTATCATTGCCCTCCTTAACTCGTTACTATCGTAACTCGGTAATAAACTAACCATTTTTACTTTCTCACTCCTTCCATCAAGTATTTCATATCCTTTTTCATACTAGATTTGTCACTACTTAAATCATTATGTCCGACTAGGACTACCATCCCCCTTCTTTTCTGTTTTACTATTGTCTTTGACATCTATTTGAGCTCCTGATCAAGAAAATCGCGCTGAAATTATAATTAAATTTATTAAATCAGTTAATAAATGATTTGACACAATCATGAAGATCCTAATACCAGCCATTTTTGTTCAAGTTAGGATTATGAATATGAGCTTCCTTTATGCAATCTTTTTAATAAAAATCGATTCCTATATAAGATCGTGGTCTTATTCCAATGAATCCTGTATCTATTGAATATGGCCAAGACCTGACGTAAAAGAATCATGGAGTTGGATGTAATCCTGATCTTCTATATTTCGTGATATGATAACAGGAAGCTTCTTTTCCATCTCATACGGGTAGTGGGGTTTTAATTCCTTGAAATAAGAATCCTCTCAGAAGAGCACACTCAATTAACGTAAATAATGCTCTTAATTCAAAGCAACTTCTTTATAAGCTTCTATGAGGAAGCATATGCTCAAAATATATATTTTTGAAATCAGTATGAAAAGTTTTAAAATCTTGTAATTTAATGTTGTACGATTCCACAACTCTGGTTAAAGTCCTCCAGAATACAGATGTGGATTAAAATCATCCATTTCTTTGAGTTGAGATACCAGAAAGAACTACAGGGTGTTCGGGATAAATTTGACAGTTTCGTAAGGAAAAAGAAAATCTTCTTTGTATCTATTAAATTTAATGAATTGACAAAAAAACATTACAGCCAGAGTTAATTACAATACTATCAACAAGATTTACTCAAAATAACCACCATTAGCATCGATCACAGCTTCAATTCTGCTTCGGAACCTCGAACAAGCTGATGCTACAGTCTCCCTGGGAAGGGCCGCAAAAACTGTTTTAATTTTATCCATTAACTGGGCTTTTGTATTACTGGAAGTGCGATTGGTGTCTTTTTCAACTGCGCCCCATACAAAATAATCCATGGGGTTAAGGTCTGGGGAGTTTGGAGGCCAAACATTTGGACTGGTGAAGTCGTAGAAATTTTCAGACAACCATTTTTGACTTTTCCCAGAGGTGTGGCAAGGGGCCGAATCCTGCTGCCATACATACGGCCTACCATTGGCTACCCTTGTTATCCAGGGCTTGACTACAGTTAGCAACTCCACGAACAAAGCCCGAATTCCAATGCCAGGGTTCTTCAACACCTGTTCCTGCAGATTTGCGAGGAATTCTGCTGTACGAACGCAATCAGATCGTCTGCTAGGGATCTTTCTTCTTGCTACATCCTCGTAGTCACCATTGCAAGTCTCTAGTTCATGCCTGATTGTTTTTACTGTATTCAGGGAGCATTGGGCAGCAGTCGTAATATCCTTATTTTGATGGCGGGCACGAATCATCATGATACAAGTTATTCTCTTCCATGATTCAGGTGGGTTCCAGCTATCCATCCTTTCTGACATCTTGTATATGAATGAAGAAGGGTCCAAACTTTTAAATGAAGAGAAGTGTGTGTTAATACATGTAACTTACGGAAAAATATAATTAATTATAAATATGTCAAATTTATCCCGAACACCCTGTATATACTATTTTTGCCATGACTATTACCTAACGTAAAAATAAGCAAAACATTTAAGGAGAAAACTTATATTTATTTAACACTGTTTATTTTGATCATATATAGGCAATGCGAAGTTCTAAAAAAAAAATTCTTGTTCGATGCTTCCAATCTTCTTTGTACTCCATCCATAACGTACTTACAAGCCTTTAAGGATTATGACATTGGCTTTCGTAACCATAATTTCAGGATAAGATGGTTAGTTTTATACTTAAGTAGATTTTTTGTGTGCAGTTTGCATCAACCACGCGTAATGTAGATATTCTTGTAATTGGGTCTATCTCCAGTTTTCTCATCCCGTATATTTTTGTTTACATGTTTTGTAAGTGCTCATAGAATTCAATGCCATCATCTCCTCCCTCTTCTAAAACATTACAATGCAATTTTTGTTCAGTGGTCTCAATTTATTTTGAATCAGACTTCTTTATGCTTTCATTGCAATATTTGTAGTAATTTATCTGTTTTTAAACCAAATCATAATGCCCTCTTGTTGTGTATTTTGGTTTCTACTAATCCCACAATATATTATACTCATTATTTAAATTAAGGGAATATTAATTCCCACATTGTTTTAAAACCGAATAAGAAACTCAAAGAATGGAATCAGAGAGTTTCATGCCGAATATAGTTAACTATAAAAGTATCAGCGATTACTAGCGTGAGCTAATGCAAGTAGTCCTAGTACGTACTACAATCTCGGGCAACTCGCAGCAAAGGTGGTAAAGTTCTGATCGCTTTCTCGTATAGCAGAGTATACACGTTCTTTTCGCTATACCCTTTGGTATTTATTTGGTCTAGCTACTCACTGATGAAGCCTCAATAAAGGCTGAAACCGGTCTGGGTAGTGACCTCCCACCATAATGTAATAACAGCATACATTTCCTAGGAAATGTGTCTTTACATTATGGAAAATACCAAGAATAACGATCAGAACTTTACCCACCTTTGCAACGAGTTGTCCGTGTTTGTACTACGTTCTAGGACTACTTGCATTAGCTCACGCTAGTAATCGCCGATACTTTTATAGTTTACTATATTCGGCATGAAACTCTCTGATTCCATTCTTTGAGTTTCTTATTCGGTTTTAAAACAATGTGGGAATTAATATCCCCTTAATTTAAATAATGTTTATATCGCCGAAATGAAGCCTATTGGCTCTTTATATTTAAGTATTATACTCATGTTTTCGGTTTCCAAAAATTTGTCCATCTTATTTTACCATCCATCTAAAGAAACATAAGCTATTGTAAACTCTATTGGGACAATCAAGAATACTGACTTTTAGAAATTTCAAAAGATAATAGCGCAAAGCAGTTGATTATTAGGGAAGTTCAAACCTAAGCAGCGTTAGAAATTACACCATGCTAAGGATACCAGCTCCCGCTAAATTTTCAGACCATGAAACGCAACTAACTCAGTAATAATAGTAATTAAAAAAAAAAAAAAGTTTTGCCAGGGATGATGAACAGTTCAGTTTCTCACACCTGCCTAAGATATTTAAATTTGACGGAAGAAAAAAAATAGCAGGATATATAACACATGGATTTTTAGTTATTTATATTAATTATATGCACTTAAATATTACAAAAGACATTCTGCGTGACTTAATTCTAATGGAATTAGAATGGAAAAAGCCAAAGAATGAAAATGTTTTCACATGCCAGTCTTTTAATAATATTAATGTAACATGACAAACTTGCAATATTGTTATCACTAAAGCAATTTTAAAATTACGATATTAAAATTAACGGATGAGATGGAGTCCATCCGTATTTTATAGCTAAATATAAAATATAATGAAGTATTGAAAGGTTGCGAAGTTTAGAACTTTCGGTAAAAGAGTTTCTAAAATCTAAAATATGCTTAAAAGAACAGAACGCAAAACGTCTGTTCAAATCCACGCAAGACGCAAGATGTTGCTGACTATAAGGGCGAAGCAAAATGCTTTTTTATTCCCTGCTATCTGATAAGGATTACTGTGTGAGGAAAAGTTTATG